>NW_026705311.1:0-263577 GCF_029867415.1 Vicia villosa | reverse complement strand
GTTGAGGTGTTTATAGGTCTTGCCCCTCGGACGTCTGTTCCAAATGGGAATGGGTATGGCATTCCATATGGACTATTTGGTCTCCAATCGAAGCCAGAACTTGTGCCTTGACCCAATGAATTGTTTGCAGCGTTTGTCCAGGGATACAGTACATCATCTGCACTTGTAGATGAGGGTGCGGTTGTCGATGCCGAAACTGGAACAGTTCCTGAATGTCCTGTAGTATTTTCAGGCGCAGTCTGGGAATTGTCTGCAAGTCTCGATCCGTTTGGACCCGTCGTATTCTGTGTTCCCTGACTGGAAGTCGAATTTGCCGCTCCTGATCCTGAACCTTGTAGGGGATCCTGATCACCCCCTGCACTGGCCGTAACAGCCATTTTCCTGTTGTACCTTCGTTTGGGAATCGGTTGTGCACTGTCTTTTAATTTACCGTTCCTAAGGTTCATACAAGGTCTTGATATTGTCTAGACAAAAACAAAACAATTGATTAAAACAATCCGCGTGACACTGTCCCACTGGGCGTGCCAATTTGTTTACGGTGATTTCCGGTAAACAACCGCTAGTCTTCCAAACTATAATAAATATGATTTGGTTACTTGCAGGATCGACTAGATTGATCCTAGGACACATAGTCAAAAAGATTGTTATCAATGTTCATTTGAATCATATTCGTAATTTGTCCTCTTCGATGAGTATTGTTCGATTCAAGAATCTTGGTAATTGCTTCGTTATATGTAATTATAACTTCAACAAGAAAAATAAATAACATAACATATGAAACTTAAAAATTGTTAAAACATAAAGAATCTTAAACTGCAGAAACGTTAAGGACTTTAAAAGTAAATGATCATGAAAGTAAATTCGAAAGTAAAATAAAGATACAGGAATGTAAATGACAAGAAATAAATGGAATGCAGTAATTCAGAAATGTATTCGAAAATGAAATATAATACACATGTATTAAAATGGTGGTGTCATACGTACATTTTCTCAGCGAACTCTTTCTCGTAACACTTGATACTTGAGTAAACATGTGAGTGATTTGTACAAAATGAACACACGGAATCCTAACATAAAGACCCCTATTTATACTAGTTTAGACCTTAACGGTCCTACACTAATCTGCTGCCACGTTTCTCATCAGAACTTCCAGCGAAGCCATCTGTATTTGGACAGTTACGATACTGTCTTCGAATTTCAAATCTTCCCGCCTGAGTCCGTCTTCGACGCGTGGCAGTGTATTAAACAAACACTACTAAAAAACACGCTAAGTAGTAATACTTGAATACATATTCTATGAATTTTGTCTAAGTCCCGAAGACATATGCTTTCATTAATCTTTCAGCGTTCACTTATCTTCATCGAACTTAGAAGTCTTTATTTCCCGAAGCATGACCATCAGTAGCCATTCTTTCACTTTTTAAGGGATGGCCATCAGTAACCATCTTTCCTTCGATTCTCAACTCCTTCGAAGGACAAACAATATAAAACGAAATCTTCAGCTAACACTCTCTTCCCACCATTAACATGTTGGATATAATTTGGAAGATTACCATCCTGGCAAAGATCAAGATTTTCACTTGGAGACTCTTCATCAATAGACTTCCGCTAAAAGTTCAACTTGCCAATAGAGGTGTGTCTAATCTCACTTCCATAGATTGTATTTTTTGTTCTAACCATCCGGAATCCTTGGATCATCTTTTCTACCATTGTCATGTCACTAAGGCGGTTTGGAATAGAATCTACATGTGGTTGGGCGACGAAGTAAGGATCTCTTTAGAGGAATTCAAAAGCTTCGAAATCATTCAAGAAAAGGAGAAAAACACCAACATTAAAGCTATTCTAAACAGAATATGGTTAGCTCTAATTTGGTGTATTTGGAAGATGAGAAACACAATTATTTTTGATAATGGTACTTTTAGTTATGATGAGGTGATATCAAACATCATGTTTTTCTCTTGGAGATGGAGTTGTAATAGGGAACCTCATAGTAGGTTATCTTTTTATGATTGGTATAAATTACCATTACTTTGTAACAAATCTTCCTAGTTTTCTCTTGATGTAAGGGTTGCACCCCTAGTGCGATAACTTATATTCAGTTGCTTATTAAAAAAAATATATTTTGCCTTTTAGTGGAAGATATATAGGGCCGGTTTGTTTCAGCTTTTAAAAAAAGGATTTTTTTGTTTGTATTTTTTAAAATAGATTTTCGAAAACCGTTTTTCAAAATATTACAAGTTTTTTTATATTTGTTTTTTCTAAAATGAAACACTAATTTTGACATCTTAGAACATAAACATAGATTATTAAAGACCAAAACTTTGTCAAAATCGCAATTTTTTTAAAAAGTTGTATTTTAAAAATGATTTTTATGGAAATCTATTTGAAATAGCTTCAAAATTAAGTGATTTTTTGAAATTTTGATATCCAAATTTTTTACCCATAAATAGATGAAATACCTAAAATCACATTTTAATAATAACTAGTACTTTACCCCGTGCGATGCACGTGTTTAGGCGGGATTTTGGTCTAAAGTTGGCACCTAAACATGTATTCTGTTTTAATATATTAAAGATATTCAAACAAAATTTTCATTTGAAGCTTTTATAAAAAGTTTCTTTGTAACATTTTTTTCCATAAAATTTTGTAACACTATAAAAATCATTTTAAAAAAAAGGCAAAACAAACGGGCCCATAGTGTAGCCCGTAGAGATTATTAGAATACATGGACTTTTACAAGGCTTGGTAAAATATCTTAAGTGTTAAGGGTGGTAGTGTTTTTCTCTCCATTCTCTTTCTCAAGCATTGAAAAGTTAGTTAAGATTTGATAAGACATATTTTTGAGCTTATAGTTTATAAGCTCAAATGACAATTTAAACTTGTTTGATAACGGTCTTTTCATCACGAGCTTATAGTTTATTTTGCTAGCTTATAGTTTATTGTTCATATGTTATTTTAAATAGCATTTTAACTTATAACTTATTATTTTTTTCTTCCTATTTTATCCTTATTATTTTAACAAAAACTTACTTTTATCCTTTATAATTTAATTTAATTTAAAATAAAATAATAATGTATTAAATATCTTTTATATCATTTTATATTTATAAATTAGTTGAACTTTTAATTTTATCAAACATTTTAGTAAATTTATCAACTATCAGTCTTAACAATCAACTATAAACTATAAACTATCAATAATCAGTCATGAGCTTTAAGTTAAAAGTTATCAGCTAACTTATTTATCAACCGTTATTTTTAAAGATGATTATCTCTTAGTCGATGATTCTTTAACTATTCTAAAGATTATTAAGTACCGAGTATGGAGATTTTTAAGTACTAGCCTATTAAATCCATATAAAATAAAGTAAGGATAATAAAATGTGTAAATAGATTGATTGATTAATTGGAACCTAAATGGATTAAATGATACCCTTTCTTCACAGTAACGACTCACGAGCATCTACAAAATATTTGAGTTAGTATTTGAAATCTAACACCCAATTAACATATCTAAAGCAATTATAGCTACCACCTTTTTGTGCTAACAAAAAGCCTTTCTATGCATCCATTAAGCTAGTGGTAGATTTCCTTAATATTTTGTAACCATGCATCTCCATTCTCCTATGAGCAATGCCTACATATATCTTGCATAATAAGATGAATGTGTAGTCAATTATGGATTTTTTTATTTTTAAACAATGGAGAGTCTTTGAAATCTAGTAGGAACCATCTGACCATCTATCATAGTATATATGGCTACTACCAAAAATTCTCAGAATGCATCGAAGAGATGTCAGTTATACAGATAACATCTTAACAGCACAAACTATGTAAGGATTAAAACCTCTGCAATTTTTTGACTTGTGTTATGCATTTTCTTGACCAAGTTGAAGAGCTTATCATTAATTAAAGTTAGGATCTAAAATCCATGTTAAATATTACTGCTGCTGTGCAATTTATTAACTCAGAGGTTCGACCCTCCTGGTGTTATTAAATTTTGGTTTTTAAGCAAAATCATCGCCAACTCTTTAAAAATGCCTAGATAATATTAGGGTAACAAAATTTTGAACGTGCATGTTTAAAGGTTTAGGTTTTGATGACCATGGATGAATGTTTGATGAAATATGTTAGTGAAATTGGGAAAATTAAGGAATGTTGTGAATTAATGATGATTATGAATGGTAGAGGCCCGTTAGATGAATATTAAAGATTTTGTTGTTGTGAATTTAGTAGGTAATAAATCTGTGCGTTGCACGAGTTTGATTAGAATGTATTTAAATAAATTTTTTATGAGAAGCAAATAAATTATGTTGGTTTACTTAATTTTTTATAATAATTTTTTTGATAAATAGTTATATATGGTTTGAATATAATTTTTGTTATAACTAAAACGATGATTTTATTATGAATAATTATAAAAATTGTAACACCCCGTACAATACATCTAGAATATATGTAGTGGTGTTATAAAATGGTACATAGAAACATACAAAAGCAGAAAAATGACATAAATAAAATTATATACATTGCAATACTACAAATACAGGTGTATACAATACATATGTCTACAACAATGCATAGCGGAAAGATAAGATCTAATTAGGTCTTCCTGCCTTTTGCTCATCAACAGTCTTCAATCCAAACCTTCTAGCAATTCTTTTACTTCTAACTTGTGCCTAAAAATGATAATTGAAATGGGGTGAGAATACTAAATCTCAGTGAGTCCCCCTATCCTATGGATTCTCTCGGCTCTATAGGATACATGCATCAAAACGGATCCATCATTGATCCGGAGTTTCCTCACTGTCAAGTACATAACAACACATAGCATCACAATTGGGAGTCCTTTGACTACCTAATGCATAAGCACCAATCACACAATAGATCAAACCAACCAAGTATGCATACCCATACCCGCGTACGCAGAATCCAGAAGTAGTATATGCCTGTCTACCTAGGTCGCAGAATATACTCTCTGTGAGTCCCAAGTGCCTATCATCAAGAGACTTACATAAGCACTCCGCACAATGAGTCAGAAGGGCACATCAGAACTTAATCTGGTACCAGTGTGATTTACGCCACCATGGCCATGCACCCCATCCGTGACAATTTCATCGAAACTTAATCTGGAACGAAGTGACATTTTCCTACGTGGCGTCACAACCTCATCAGTCATCTAGACGCAGGTGTCAACAGCGAGTCAAATACACCATCATGATTGCACAAGCCCACCGGGCGAAAGCACTGGTGATATTGCCTTCATGGCATCACTATAGGCGAGTCCGAAGTGATATGGCCTACATGGCATCACAACCCTGCCATACCAAGCACGCTATTGTGAACAACAAGTGTGGACGCCCTTTAAGATCCTCACAAGCACATCACAATGGTATCTCAGGTGTGTACAACCTATGGATAACGTCGATGTGAACAGCAAGTGGGAAACGTCCATAAGACCCTCACAAGCACATCGCAACAGTAGTCCTTTAGATACTAAGTCCATCAATACTGGTGCCTTACCACCTAATAGTTTAGGCATACTTTGTTTCAAGCATACATCACAACCACATCCATACGTTCAACCCCAACGAACATGAAACAAGCAAAGCAAGTGATGACATCACAACATGCATCAACATAGTGCATCACATTAAAAAAACATACAAGAAAGGCATAGAAATTTATCACATCATAGCATTTATAAACTTAATGCATTATATTAAATACACCAATAAGAGAAGTATAACAAGTGATCATTGCATATCATCATCGTGCAATGCCTTCCACACACGTATAAAAGAGGCATAAAACGATAATCACATCATATAATTCATGTTAGCATAACACAAATTCCCCCTAATTATGTTCATATGTCCATAATCACGCATAAACAACATCCTCTCACCCATTCATTTGGTTAGACATGGTATAGTGTTTCGTTAGTTAGTCTGCATGGCAATTCCGAGTTAATGTTTAAACAAGTATTTCATTATCGAATTGTCACATATTCCAAACAGTCATAAAGATATGTTATTTTTTCATTAATAGATAAAGCATTGGATGAGCTTTCCAACACTTTCGACCGCTCGTCAAACGGACTTACGGTTCCTGTTTTATGGTGGAAACAAGAACCAAATTTTTTTGCATCATGCCAAATTCTCCAGGCGATGATGAAGCGAGCCGCGAGGCGAGGACGGAGCGAACCGCTAGGCGGGCTCAGGGAGAGGTCGCTAGGCGAGGTCCGGGCGAGTTTCCAGGGAGAGGTCGCTAGGCGAGGTCGGGGCGACTGTGAATTTACAGAAGTACGAAACACATCCCTTTCATATCAATTTTTCACCTCCAATCCATCACAAACCAAACCCTAACATATATTAGCACCCCAAAGCATGCAAAGGCATACAAGAACAAAATTCCATCGATTAATCAAGCATGCAATAACAATAGCCATACCATTGAAACATTTCAAGCAATTATCACACTATCCCATTTAACATGCAATTTCCTCCAAATCTACCCCAAGTTCCTACAAGGTTTAAAGGTTTAAATTATGATGAAGCTACTACAAGGTTCTTTCCATGATCATAGATCTACCTCCATGATCCTCGAATTCGTATTCATTTTCTGCACATTTCAGCATTAATCCTCCATCTTCAAACACGTTTTTCTCCCTTATTATAGACATGCAATGCATACATTTTATATCAAAATTGATGGGAATTTCGTCTACATTTCAAAAACCCGGGAATCACTTAAATCTAAGGAATACGAAAATGGTAACAGGATGATGATGAACATGAGTTTCCTTCCTCCTTCTTCGTTCATTCTTCTTGCTCCATTTTCTCTTTTTTTTTTCTAATTCTGATTTCATGTTTTAAGCTTGAGAAAATGAATTATATTCACCTAGTCAAACAAACCCTTATGATATACTTTTGATTTGGGCCAATATGCCTGTCGCTACCACGAAAATTAACAGAGTCGCCACTAACATATTTATCCTGAAAAGGAAGGGAATGCCAGCAAACCACAAAACAAAACAACGGTCTCACGACCAGAGAAAAAAGGGTAAGGGAGTCGGTTACGCGAGGGGAAGGTATTAGCACCCCTCACGCCCATCGTACTCGATGGTATCCACGCCTGTGTCTAAAACTATGGGTGTGTAACAAATCTACGCTAATCTGGACTAGAATGCATGCAAAATGTAGGGAAAAGAAAGAGTTATACTCGCACGGGCCCTACCCCGCTTCCTACGTATCCGTTTTGCGGAATCAGAGGTACCGTAGCTCGGCTAACTAATTTTGTTTGTTTTTGTGTTTTTTAGGTGAACGAGTTACATTCACACTCCGCTGCTCGACCTTTGGAGACTTATGCTTGGGAATGGAGTGGAAATAACAAGCTCTTAAGAAAAAAAATCAAAGAGTGTGGTTTGTGTTTTAAAGAATGCATGAGGAAGACCTAAGCTAAGGGGGAAAGCTTGCTACCTAATGTTATCATACAAAGGGTACAAGTCTAAACTAAACTAGCAACCTACGAGGGATAAGGGAACCAAACAATAATATCACACAAACGAGCATCCGCTCGTAAAGCAAACAAAACCAACGGTACTGACCGAATGGTAGAAAAGCGGTCCCGCCATAGCCAAGGGGAGCAGCTCAACCCAAGTCAACCAAGCATTAGACCTCGTGAAAATGATCGGGCCATAGACAAGAGGGCGGACCCCTCTCAGCAACCAAGCCGTCACGGATTGTAAAGGAAAACGGTGTGTGCGTACACCGAGCATCAACGTCGAGCGACGCGAGCTATAGGAAAGGCGGGGGTCCGATTGCATGAACCCTTTACCTGACATACTCGATAACAAGATCTTTTGCACGTTTGGAAGCAAGCAACGCGAGGCGTGCGCCTACCAAACAGACTCGATGAGACTAGGCGGGGGTTGATTACGAACCCTTGACCGCATGCCTTCCATGAGGACTTAACGGAGTGCCATATAGGACTTATTACACCGTGACTCCCTGCCGCAAAGCACAAATATAAACACACCAACAAAAACAGAGCCTCTTTCGAGGACTTGGCCAGATGCATGTCTAGGTCCTACTTCTCATGTTAAAGGATGATGCGAGAAAACGATAAAGTGCGAGAAAAGTAAAATGAAACGGGATCAATACCAAACTGATGATGATCCGTAAACTAAAGCGAAGCAAAGCGAAGAAAGTAGAATCCCGCAAGCGAGCTAGCAAGCAAAAGCAAATGGTCAGTGTAACAGCCCGAGCCTTCGGCGTTCCCGGCACTGTCACCTCACGATCTTCTCTACCCCCTCACTAGTAGAGTTTTTGCCTTTCGTGGGAATCGAACCCTGTACCCTGGGGTTCAAGTACATGTTCATTCCATTCCCACTACCACTTGAGCTACTAGCTCAAGTGGTAGTGGGAATGGAATGAACATGTACTTGAACCCCAGGGTACAGGGTTCGATTCCCACGAAAGGCAAAAACTCTACTAGTGAGGGGGTAGAGAAGATCGTGAGGTGACAGTGCCGGGAACGCCGAAGGCTCGGGCTGTTACATAAGGTACATGGTTCGATTCCTGCGGGAGGCAAAAACAATATTTCCTGGGCAGCCGATAAGCGGACCTAGGGGGGATTATTGATTAAGCTGGTGACATGCTTGGTAGGCCGGAAGCCCTGCGGGGTAAGCGGAATCCAGGGTGTTACAGTCAGCACACCGATTAGCCACAAAAGCGCACAACGGTCGACATGCATTTCCTCTATGATTTTCGAAGCTTCTTCCTTAACAACACATCGGAGCAACACACCGTCATGATGCCTTTTGTACAATACACCACCGTTAAGGTAGAACTTAGCTGCAAACCTTCTCAGAAACTTCTTATCAGTCACCGACGCTTCGGGAGGATACTCTTGAGTTTCGAGGAACTTTTTGATATCATGATACCAGGTGTCATACCCCAAAATTTGCCCACACTTTTTAGTGACAAAAATTTTCGAAATTATTTTTAAATTGGATTTTTATAAAATCTTGGATTCATTTACATCGACATCCTGAATTTTAAAAATATTCAATTTAAAGTCTATGTTAAAATATAGTAGTTTACTCTTAAATTACTTATGTTTTAATAAATAGAAAATACTAGCCGACGCTTCATACATTTTCAATTGCCTTTTTATTTCAAACAAATAACATAACACAATTGGTAAGGAAGTAAGACTTGTAAACAGAAGGTCACGGGTTCAATTCCCGCTTTGTGCATTTTTATGTTTCTTAACTATTTTTTTTGATCTTTTTTGCACCTGGACGCACCTGGACACAAGTATGTCCAGGTTCTTAATCTTGGTCATCAAGGAAGGTCCATGGGCCTTTGGGTTGGATCATTTCCTTTTTAGGATCGATCTTGACCTAATTTCCACTCTATAAATAGAGCCCTCCATATTCACAGTTTTCATGAACAACTTTTCTAACCCTGATCAACAATTATTTACATACTTCTCACAATTTCCACTCACACTGCTGTCAATAGTTTTTCAATCTTTTTCAACTTTTTTTTATAAAACTCTTTTTCGATTCTTATATTTTGGCCAATGATGACCTCTGAGGCCTACTTTTTTTTTCAAAATAATTTTACAATACTTTTTGGCCGATGATTTATATATGAGGCCGCCCTCTTATTTTCGATTTTTAACCACATGATGACAATTCCCGATGGTTCCTTTCTCAAAAAAGTTAATTATTAATTCACCAGTAATTTATCCATTGTTTCGACATCTTCATTTTTTATACGTACATATTATATATTAATACTAGTAGAAGACCCGTGCGTCCGCACGGGTAAATCGAATCTTAAGATTAATAATGTATTATAAACGCAAAAAAAAGTTTACAAATTCGAATGAGGAATGTTAATTTAAGATTCACAAAACATAATATAGATGAAATAAATCTATATATAGTAGCTATGTAACAAAAACATGGAAATGCAATACTCACTCGATAAGGCTAGGTGTTGGTAACATACCATTTTTATTATAAAATCACTAATAACTAAAAATATTTAAAAAGAAATATTTATCAAATCACTAACATGATAAATCCAATATGTCGAATAACTATGAATATTTATAAATATAACTAATAACTATAAATATATATATAAATATTTTAATGATTAAAATAAAAAAAATATTGTAGTGATAGTGACTCGTAAAAATAGTGAGTATAAGTGAGACAATTTATAAGAGTTATTAAAATTTATAAATATCACCCTAACAGTTTCTCTAGAAATAAAAAAATTTGTCTCTCAAATAAAAATAATTATTGATTAAAATAAAATAGGTATTACGTTAGTAGTGACCCGTAAAATTAAAAAAAAAATAGTTGTTTGCACGCTTATTGAATATTATTCAATTTAATAAAAATATTATTTTTATTAAGATTTAAAAATAAATTAATTATTATTTTTAGTAATAATAAATAAATAAAATTTATTAAATATATTGTAAAACCAAAATTTTTAAACTTACATTTATATGATGTCAACAATTTTTTTTTTATTAGGCTGCATTAAATTGAATTACTAACAAAGCTGTTATTCTACTATAAAATAAAAAATGATCAGATGAATATAATTAGATTAAATAATCATATAAATGAAATTTTAATTACTTTTAAAACATTATCATAAATGATAGAACAATTACAGTAATAACATATAATTTTCAATTTAAAAAGGAAGACAATATATTTATGATTAATATGTATCTCTATAATTGATCGTGTATTAATTAATATCTTTATTAAAGAAATTTTTGAATAATATTAAATATAAATAAAATAAGATAAGTATTTAAAGGAGAAAGAAAATATAAGGTGATTATATTATCATTATAATCACCTATATTTATATTAGATGAGGAGAATTTCTACATCCATTGTACTGATATGGGTCATGTCAGACTAACTCATGTGACTAAACAAAAGAACCTCTACTCAAATCGTACGTATTTTGGTCAAACAACATCAATATTGGAGTAATTCTTGCATAGACACGACCCTAAATTCACATTTTTAGGCACAATCAATAAAAAAAAGTCTTTTTTAAATTTATTTTAATTTTAATTTTGGTTTTAATTGGATTAATGGGGTGGTTGAGATTATGAAGGAGAGAGAAAAATCAGTATTTATTTTTTTAATTAATTAAAATTCTGTGATTGGTTGTGTGTAAAACAATTTCTTAGGTATGTGTCCACCTAAGAATTTTTCTCAATATTATATCTTGTCGCAAGAGTTTGAATTTTTTAGTATATGTTTGTTTTCAAAGCATCGGTAGCTTGCCTGAGATAATTGTGTTTCTCTTTATTCCATGAGGACTTCACTTTTATCATGATCAATTGATCATGGAATAAGCGGAGCCGAAAAAACGCAACTGTCCAATATAGATAATATAACCACTTCATATTTGTTATTTTTTATTTTCATGGCTAAATTAATTGTTATTGAATTTTTTTATTAAAATAAATTAACTTTTACGTGAGAAAAAATATTATGATTTTTTAGTATGGCTTCTACAAGTATTTGTATTGTTTATTCTTTTTTGGGTTAAAGTCTTGACTGATAAAATGTTGGGTATGTAACATGTAACACCAAATTTCAACACTGTTAAATGATATAGCTGATTGGAAAATGTTGGATATGTAATACCAAAATTTCTTTTCCAAACTTAACTGTGTTAGATATCTAATTAACTACACAATTAGTCAAAAGCTGGAAAAGAGACTAAATATAAGTATTTGATGATGATGATGATTTTCATTCTCAATCAAAATCAAACAGTATGTATATAATCGAGTTTGTACAATCACATTCTTTAATAGTTCCATGACATGCAGAAAAAACAAACATTAAATCAAAGTGCTGGAATGTTATCCTGAGTGCTAACTGCTGGAAAGCATATAGAACAACTAAGTGCAATTGGTTCCTTTCCTTTAACCTTTTTTAAAGTAACTGATGACAAAAAAAGTTGTTCAAACCTTTTTTAAAGTAACTGATGACAAAAAAAGTTGTTCAAATTCGTATTATTTACCAAGGAAACAGTGATGTATGGTTAGTTGGTTTGTCTAACTGAACTGTTTTTGTGCAATCAATTTAAAGTTATTATCCTATGGTACATAGTTATTGTTCAAAATTTTAGTCGTTTCCATTGCAATGTCTCAAATAACAGGGTCTTACACAATAGGTTATAATGCTAATGCAACTTAAGTCATGTCATCATAATGAAAATTGCATAAAATAAGTATGTGAATTGTACGGCAAATGAAAGCATGGTTACAGTTTTCTCTTTTATAATGTATAAGTGTAGCTTATATGGGAGTGGCATTCGATAAAGCAATGGTACCTTATAGCATAAACATGTTTGAAAGCATACATAAACTGTCCGAAGGATGAAGCTTTGCAAAAGTTAGCAGTTGGCATTTAATGAACACTTGAACCTAGAATGGCGAGTTTCCCAAAAAGCATATCTGTCAAATCTAGCCTTAGAAAAGTAGTAGGAAGGAAGCTGAAAGAAGCAGTAATTCAATATACAATATTAACTGTCATAGTCACTGCTATCAGTCATGTATTTAAAATACAATATCATTATACTGGTACATGGTACTATCATTGAATGTGCTAATGAATGTATTAAACTGTCTAAATGTTCCGACATTATAAGCTCTAATCCAAAATGTGGGATTAACGTAAAAAAGATTACTAAACCAATATTATATTGCAGGAAAAAATGAAAAAGTTGTATGAAAAGTGCCTCAAAATTGGCTACCTGATATGTATACCATTTAACCTTATCAAAGTTTTGTTATTACAGTCTGATTTATGAAAACTCAGTTCAAATGCTGTTAAGATTGAATACTAAGTATATTACTCCTTGTCTGAAACTCATTAAAGATCATAATCAAAACTATGAAACAACATGAGTATAGAATTAAAAAAAATAGTGGTTTTCATGTCTTAAGTTACTATTATTTACATAGTTCTAGCATGCAAATGGTAAGAGTATTAATGGCCAAATAATATTCATTCAGCTACTGCTTTGGAAGGAAGAGGTGCCATCTCCAAATAGTCAAAATCATCTGTTCTACCAATCTGCATGGAGATACAAAGTAACAACTTTACTGATATCATAGATAGCTATGTTTTAGATAATAAGATTAATAAAAGGATATGTAATATGGAAGATTGATAATATTACCAAGTTATAAAGGCCATCCAAAAAAACATTTATCAATCCATTTGTTGTAACTATTTTAGAACCAAAAGAAGCCTAATAGTTGGTTAAGAATTAGGCACGGTGCTTGCAGATTGAAGCATTAAAATGAAATGAATGACCTCCTTGTACATATTTTCAAGGTGTTCCTTAGCCTTAGAGAAGTTGTTTGAACACCATTACTTCAGAGTGAAAATATTGTCTTAAACCGTTTTTAGCCATAGCAAGAAGAAAATAATAGGCATCATCATAGAACCTGTCCATCTGTTAGCTGATGTATGAGCAACTTCAATTGCTTCCTCTGCCAATAGTAATATCAATACATCAGTGTCACAATTTACAATGACAGTATTCAAATTAACCTTTTAAATCATTAAATCTTCATATAAATTACAAAAGAGAGCATTTCTTAACTCATTGTTTCAAAGGCATCCATATCATTATCTCTATATATTTCCAACTTAATTTGCAAGCAAATGTCAAATATTATTTGACTGTTACAAAACTCATGCAATAAAGGTCAAATGTAATGCATTGCTAACATATTATCTGTAAGCCAACCTTTAATTCCTAATGCTGCAGCACAATGGCTTTTAAATCTGTTAGGGCCACCTCTAGTTCATCCTATAAAAAATTGCGGTGTTAGGAATATTCATAGAAATATTCATACCACTTCCTTATATTCACTGCAAGGATGTTGCATTTGTTGAATCTAATTAGCAGCGAAATGCCTCATAGATATACTCATACCACTTCTTTGACAACCAGAACATGTCATGGAAGCTCCAGAATTATACCCTTTCCTGTAGTCAAACCAAACAACATCGTAAGATATCATCAAATCAAAATCACTACAAATAATCGAAAAATAAACCTAACATCATACACACCTATTGCACTTCGAAAACAGAACATTTCTGGAGAGTGAAAACTAATTAGATGTCCTAAGGTAAAGATCCTCCAAAGCTTATGAGAACAATTTCAAAAGAATCACTACTTCATAAAAATCACTACTTTATAAAAATCATCTCTTTAAGAATCTTTATAAACATCACAATATCAGTAAATATTAAAATCAGTATAAAAATCACAACTTCACAAATTTATAAAAATCATAACTTTAAGACAATTTATCAAAATGACTAAAAAGATCACTATAAAAATCACAACTTTAACAACATTCATCAAAATCAGTAAAAAGATCACTAAAAAAATCACAACTGTATGTGTTTTGAACATCAATACACCATATTTGGGAAAATAAGCTCACAATAACCAGATTGGTAACATCAACCACCATGAACAACGCAAATGTCATGGCAAAATCGAAACTTTACACAAATGAAGAACACAAATGTTATAAATCTCAAAACTTGACCAAAATCAAAACTTTACAGATGATATAGGTATGAAGCTTGAATATCAGCACACCATATTTGGGAAAATAAACTCACAATAACCAGATTGGTAACATCAACCACCACGAAAAAAATAAATGTAACAAAATCACTTGAACCGAAGAATCAATATGAAGAAAACATGTGAACAAAAGATGAAGAAGAAGAAAGAAGGGAGAAACATTGTTTTCTTACCCGTGGAATGCGCGAAGTAGCAATGGAAAAATCGGAGGTTTAGTGTAGAGAGAGAATGAGGAAGCAGAATGAAAGTAAAAGAGAGAAAGAGAGGGAAATATTGAAATTGTGATTGGTTTTGTCTAGCGTGTAAAGCCCTAAATCAACAGTGTAATGAAACAATTTTTATTACACAATGGTTAATTTGTTGTTATAGAATAACCAATAGCAAAATTGAGAAAAGGGTGCCACTTGGATTAATGGTGAAATATAATTGGTCTAAGTGAAGTTTGATTTAGCAAATTACCAAAATGGGTATATTTTAGTGCAAATTAAAATTAGTGAAAGGGCAATTAAGGGAGTTAATAGGCATGTTATATTCTTAGTTAGGTAGTTGACTACACTAATTGTTTTTCTAACGATCTACAAGTCATTTCACACCAATAACCTTTGCAAATTACTCATTATCCCACGTTTCCAGTAACCTCACTTTCAATTTCATTATCCACCTATCTAATACTAGTTGCATTCAAATTTAATAACATGTAAAAATGTGTTAAAACCTTTGACCAACCTGTTGCTACTTTCATGAAAAACTCAGTAAACCAATACTAACTCTTTACAACACAAAAACCACACAAAGAGACCTGCAAATTAATTATGACAAACATAAAAAAAAAAATCAATTCAAATCTATTGCGTATACAATTTTGTTGTTATTGATGTTTTATTTTGCAGGAAGGAGAAAAGCTAATCGTATGGATCTCTTCTACCACGAAATTTCCGACCGCTCTCGGCCTCTACCGATCCACTGAGCACAGCTGCAAATCGCGACCACTCAGTCGCGGGCATCAACACCAAACTCACCGAGACACAAAGCAACACGGTTCGATCTTCATCATCATCTCAATCGCCGGGCCATCGGAACCACCACTCTCCACCACCCTGAAAATCCGGTTGTTATCATAGTCGAGGCCATAGAGGTTAGCATCTTATCTCATCTATTGATTGCATTAATTCAAATGTTATTGTTGTTCCTGTTTGAATATAGAAAAATGGTGATTTGAGAATTGGTGAGTTTTTTACGATGACAGATAAAACGATGGAAAGAAAATGGGGGGCAGCCGTTTCTTATTCTGATTCTAGGTTTTTTTTGTGTGTTTAGTGAATGGGGCAAATGGGCCATCGGGTATGGGCCCTACTTGGTGTTGTTAAGCCACACCCCCTGCGCATCAATCACCCCCCTCAGTTTTTATTTTACTACAAAATTCTGCTTTTGGGCCAACATAAACAAGCCCATCGAATCCACTTGACATTCCCCTTTGTACTTTTTGCATTCCATTTTTGCTCTGTTTGTACAGCCTATTTTAATACTCTCATTAGTTTTTGTTTTCTTCTCTAAATTGATTTAATAGTTAGTTCCTTTATTCGTTAAAAGTAATTTCAAAAAATACAAAAATATTAGATTTATATTTTATATTAAAAATACAAAAAAATATATATTTCTCTTTTAATATAATTTCTTTTTTAAATCAATCTTGGTTCATATTTTTACTTCATTATTCCATGTTATTTTTCTAACACTTTTTGTTTATTGTGAGGTACTACACTTGAAGCTATTGGACTTTCATGGACATTTGCAATTTTAATTAATTTTGTACATATTAATCCTTTATTTCTGCTTTGATCTTTTTCATTTGGGTATTGTAATAATTTCATCCCCATTCGTTTTTATTTGTAATCCCCCACCCCGAAGCCTTGTAATAGTTAGGACTTTTATGTTTCCGCTTTTATTTTCCTACAATATATATCTGCGTGTGTTAGTAAAATAGGGAGTGGAAAGAGTTCAAAATTCAATCATAGATCACTAATCTAAGATAAAATATTCGAATCTAAATCAATTGCACACACTCACCCCTAAGGTACGCCCTCTTGGTTGCCTTCGATTATATGGTCGTGTCCCTCGAATATAGAGGTACCCATTAGCAAATGTCCCGCGATTAAAAATCATCAAAGATCATGGTCCCTCGATGACCCTCGAATTGCTGCCTACGAATACATGATCTAGTCCCTCGAATGGTTGCCTACGAAATGATGATTGTCCCTTCGAATTTGCTAAAGGTACCTCTACATGTTGCCTTCAACGACCTCCGATGACCCTTCGATTGTCCCGAACACGTCCAATATAAACAAGGTCTACCTACTTCTAAATAGTATGGATAGTCCTAGGAACTTTAAAAAGCATAGAAAAGGACCATCTATTAGGGTAGTTCTCTTAGATTGCTTGCTCAAATCCAAAACTATTTTCACACTCCTTTCAAAAACAAAGGCTACGCTTTTACGCTAAAGTCCTTATGCCTCTTTTCAACTCAAAACAAACAAAACATGAGCTAAGCAAGTTAAGAGCCCGTAGATAACTACGGATGAAAAGGGTGCTTACACCTTCCCTTTTCATAACTTACCCCCCGAGCCCGTTTTCTTTCAAAAAAGGTCTTTTTCTGTACTTTTTACCTTTCCTAACATTGGACAAAATAAAAGTCGGTGGCGACTCATGCTCACCGCAACATTGGTTGCTTACAAAAAAAATAAAAGTCAGTTCACCGAGTTACACCAGGGATTACCATCCAATTCGACATCAGCTTCGAAGCAAAATGCTGGCTCATCCAACCTGTTAATGGTGATATTAGGCGCTTCATTGGCCCATTTCACTTTGAACATGGAAGCCAACGTAGCGAGAGCATCAGCAAGATTGTTCTCTTCTCTAGAAATATGCTCGAATGTGATCTCATCAAAGTATGGAATGAGTCTCATCACATGCTCTCTGTATGGAATCAGATTCTGATGGCGAGTTTCCCAATCTCCATTGATCTGGCTAATGACAAGATTGGAATCCCCAAAAACTTTCAAGTATTTAATTCGCAAATCGATCGCAGCCTCGATACCATAAATGCAAGCTTCATAATCAGCCATGTTATTAGTGCAATCAAAACAGATTCTGGCTATAAACGGAATATGAAAACCTGATGGAGAAGTAATTACGGCTCCAACACCATTCCCGAGTGCATTAGAGGCACCATCGAACACGAGCGTCCATCGCGATCCTGGTTCGGGTCCTTCCTCTGGTCCGAGAATGTTACAATCTCTAATATACAGAACATCCTCATCGGGAAATTCAAACTTCATCGGCTCATAATCTTCGACCAGCTGGTGCGCGACATAATCCGCCAACACACTACCTTTGATGGCTTTCTGAGTAGTATACTGGATATCATATTCAGTCAAGATCATTTGCCACCTGGCTACTCTTCCGGAAAGAGCGGGCTTCTCAAAAACATACTTGATAGGATCCATCTTGGAAATCAATAAAGTGGTGTGAACCAACATATACTGCCTCAGCCGGCGAGCAGCCCACACCAAAGCACAGCAAGTTTTCTCGAGCAGTGAGTATCGGGATTCACAGTCGGTAAATTTTTTGCTAAGGTAGTATATTGCATGCTCTTTTCGACCAGACTCGTCATGTTGACCCAGCACACATCCCATTGAATTTTCAAGAACTGTGAGGTACATAATCAAAGGCCTTCCTGGGACTGGAGGCATTAGTATCAGAGGTTCCTGCAGATACTCTTTCACTTTTTCAAATGCTTTTTGACAATCATTATTCCACCTGGCCGTCTGATCTTTTCTTAGTAATTTGAATATTGGTTCACAAGTGGCCGTAAGATGAGAGATGAATCTAGCAATGTAGTTCAACCTCCCTAAGAAACCACGAACCTCTTTTTCTGTTCTCGGCTCAGGCATCTCTTGTATAGCTTTTATTTTTGCAGGATCAACCTCAATACCTTTCCCACTAACAACAAAACCCAATAACTTTCCGGATCGCACTCCGAAAGTGCATTTGTTTGGATTCAACCTCAGTCTGAATTCCCGAAGCCTTTCAAACAATTTCTGCAAATGAACCAAGTGCTCTTCTTCAGTGTGAGACTTTGCAATCATGTCGTCAACATACACTTCAATTTCTTTGTGAATCATGTCGTGAAAAAGAGTCACCATGGCACGCTGATACGTTGCCCCTGCGTTTTTCAACCCAAAAGGCATGACTTTGTAGCAGAAAGTTCCCCATGGTGTGATAAACGTTGTTTTCTCCATGTCTTCTGGTGCCATCTTGATCTGATTATACCCAGAGAAGCCATCCATGAAGGAAAACACTTTGAAAGGAGCAGTATTATCCACCAACACATCAATATGGGGAAGAGGAAAATCATCTTTCGGACTCGCCCTATTCAGATCTCTATAGTCAACACACATCCTGACCTTTCCGTCCTTCTTAGGTACAGGAACAATATTCGCAACCCACGGCGGGTAATTCACAACTTGTAGAAAGCCAGCATCAAACTGTTTCTCAACCTCTTTCTTAATCTTCTCAGACATATCTGGGCGAGTCCTTCGGAGCTTCTGCTTGACAGGAGGACTATCTTCCTTGAGAGGTAGACGGTGTACCACAATATTTGTATCAAGACCTGGCATATCCTCATAGGACCAAGCAAAGATATCCGCATACTCTTTCAACATATCAATAAGCTTCTGCTTCACACTACTCTCAAGCGCAGCCCCTATCTTGACTTCTCGGACCTGCTCTTTATTACCAACATTTACCATCTCGATTACCTCTTGATGCGGCTGAATCGCTTTCTTTTCTTCCCGTTTCAACAATCTGGCCAACTCATCGGGGAGATCACAATCTTCATAAGCTTCCTCCTCGGCTTGGTAGATCGGATTGTCAAAATCATAATAAGCAATAGCAGAACTGTTACCAATGGAATCCGTGGTAGTGGAACATCTGCATGATTGATGTTTTTATTTTAGTTTTATTTTTATTAAGCTATGTGCAAGTGTGTGCAGAAACATTGCCATTTAAAGGAAAAAGTTAAAAGAAAGACAAAGAGCGAAACATTTGAATGCAAAAACGTCCTTTTATTTCATGATTAACTTTGAAAATGCGAACTGCATGGTCCTACAAATGATTCACTACGCCTTGGGCAGAGCGTAGGAATTATGTCATGATAAGAAAAGTAAAAACAAGGAATTTACTCCTGAGCTTGTGTAACTTGAATGACATCTTCGACTGTCCAGTTGCAAGGCATCTCCCCAGGAATGCTTGGACGGATCCAGCTATCAAAGTCACAATCACTATCCACCTCTTCACCATTGACAATGGCATTAACCTGACCGTCTTGAATGACACCACCACTCACAAACTTGATCGGGCTTAGGCGATGCATTCTGCTTTCCAGGGTTGAAACCAAGACCATTCTTGTCAAATTTGGGACGCACGTCAATTACTTGCCCCCAGCCTTCCACTCTTCCAGTTTCAACGACAACCTGAGCATCTTTCAGAGAGGACATAACCGTTTCTGGCTTCGTTGTCTCATAAGGAGGAATTCTCACAGCGTTCACAGCCTCAAACGCTTGGAACGGAGTCTCGTGTGTTAGAACAAGATTTGTTCTGATCAATTATCTTAGTTTTGATGATAACAATAATATGAATTTTGCTTAAGATAATATGGTACTCTAATCCAATGCAATTTCCCTTTCAGGAAATATATAAAGAGTACGCATAATTCAGCGCTCAGAAGCTTTGTCTCAAAGGGTTCAGCATGCAACATCAGAACATGGTCTGGCAAGACATCAGAAGATGGTCGAAGCAGAATCAGAACATGGGTCTATGGAAGCATCAGAAGAACAAGAGAACAGAAGCACTGAAGTTCTGATGGTATCACGCTCAGAAGCACTTCAAGGTCAGAAGATCAGAAGATGCTATGCACCAAGCTGTTTGACTCTGATGATATACAAACGTTGTATTCACAAACATCAGATCAGAAGGAAGTACAAGTGGCAAGCTACGCTGACTGACAAAAGGAACGTTAAAAGCTACTAAAGGCTACGTCAGTAGACACAGCGTGAACAAGGCTCGAGGTAGTTGACAAAAGCGTATAACATTAAATGCGATGCTGTACGGAACACGCAAAGCATTAAATGCACTCAACGGTCATCTTCTCCAACGCCTATAAATATGAAGTTCTGATGAGAAGCAAGGTTAACGAATTCTACATCTATTCTGTGAATATCAACTTGCTGAAACTCTGTTCAAATTCAAAGCTCAGAATCTTCATCTTCATCAAAGCTCACTACATTGATGTTGTAATATATTAGTGAGATTAAGCTTAAACGATTAAGAGAAATATCACAGTTTGTGATTATCGCTTTTAAGAAGCATTTGTAATACTCTTAGAATTGATTACATTAAGTTGTAAGGAACTAGAGTGATCGTGTGGATCAGAATACTCTAGGAAGTCTTAGAGGTTATCTAAGCAGGTTGTAACTAGAGTGATCGTGTGGATCAGTATACTCTAGAAAAGTCTTAGAGGGTATCTAAGCAGTTGTTCCTGGAGTGATCAGTGTGTGATCAGAAGACTCTGGAAGACTTAGTTGCTGACTAAGTGGAAAACCATTGTAATCCGTGCGATTAGTGGATTAAATCCTCAGTTGAGGTAAATCATCTCTGCGGGGGTGGACTGGAGTAGTTTAGTTAACAACGAACCAGGATAAAAATAACTGTGCAATTTATTTTTATCTGTCAAGTTTTTTAAAGCTACACTTATTCAAACCCCCCCTTTCTAAGTGTTTTTCTATCCTTCAATTGGCATCAGAGCGCCGGTTCTAAGGTGCAAGCACTTAACCGTGTTTAGAAAAGATTCAGGAAGAGAAAAACGCTTCAGTAAAAGATGGTTGATGAAAGTGAAAAGTCTACACCTGCATCTACATCTGGCTCTGCTGAGCAATACAACGGTAACAATGGTTATACTAGACCGCCGGTATTTGATGGTGAAAACTTTGAATACTGGAAAGATAAACTGGAAAGTTACTTTCTTGGTCTAGATGGTGATCTGTGGGATCTTCTGATGGATGGTTACAAACATCCAGTAAATGCCAGAGGCGTAAAGCTGACAAGGCAAGAAATGAATGATGATCAGAAAAAGCTTTTCAGGAATCATCATAAATGCAGAACTGTTTTGCTGAATGCTATCTCTCATGCTGAGTATGAGAAGATATCTAACAGGGAAACGGCCTATGACATATATGAGTCTGTAATACGGTGAACTGACTTTTTATAATCGAAATGTCGCGGTTAAGCAAGAGTCGCCACCGACTTTTATTTTATCCAAACAAATTCAGAAAGGCTAAAAGAAACAGAAAAAAACCTTTTTAAAGAAATCTAAGTTTGGGGGGTAATTTATGCAAAGGGAAGGTGTAAGGCACCCTTTGCATCCATGGTTTTCCATGGGCTCTTAATTGCTTTGCTTGCTCGTTTGTTAGAAAAAGTAGATGAAAGAAAAAAAAAGTGGACTTTAGCTCGTAAATGAGCGTAGCCAGTTTTTTGAAGAATTGTGAGAAAGAATATTAAAGATGAGCATTGCAAGGCAATTAGGGGTAATTACCTTAAACTCAGATGATAGGTCTCTTTTTAGCCTTTCAGAATGAAAGGGTCTATCCTTGCCATAAGAGGGCAGGAAGCCTTTCGTTTGGAGGTTGAAGGGTCGTCGAAGCATCCTTTGCCATAAGACTGTCCCATGCCATAGAAGGGCAGGTAATCTAAGGCAAGGATCAGAATAAGCCTTATTCGTAGGCAGCCAGAAGATACCTCAGCCTTTTTCCGTAGGCAACTTCCGAGGGTCAAGGTCATATTTGTGTATCGAAGGCAGCATCATTTAGGGTCGCATGACCTTTAGTTATCGAGGCAGCATGGCTGAGGTATCCTCATATTCGAGGGACGTGGCTTATTCTGCAAAAAAACACAAAGGCAACAGGCAACAGGCAACAAGGCAACAGAGAGGGTTACCCCAAAAGGGTGCGTGTGTGCAACAATCACGTGATTCGATTCAGTTATTTGTCTTGTAATTAGTCATTCTAAGTTTAATTCGAGGTTATCACTCCCTAAATTACTAGCCATGCAAATAATAAAAAGCATCAGTAATATGGGAGAGGGGACAATGAAACCAGTGGATCCCTTAATCAGGGTTTGATACAAGTAATAATAAAAGCAAGAAATATCAGGGTTTAGGGTTACTAGTACTCGTAGCTTTGGCAATCAACAAACCCTGAAAATTGGAAAAAAGAAAGAATAAACAGAAAGGGGTGAATGCATTATCGGTTCATCCATAAACAAGGTTAACCCTAATCAACAAAAGTAAAAGTACGAGAAAAGGGTAAAAACACTTAGCTTCGATTGGAAGGTTGATGGGCAAAGATTTGCCTCGTGTATGAAGCATTGACTCTGACCATCTGAGAATTGACCGAAGAAGCAAGCAGTGAGTGTATGACCATTCTTCATTAACAGGGCAGAACGAATATTTAAAAGAACGAAGGAAAAATAATATTGTATTAAAAATAAAAGAAATAATCAAATTAATCGGGACTTAGCTTTATGAAAGGCGTGGCGCGTAGTCGGAAGTCGTATGATAATTACCCTGAAAAATTACATAAAGGAACAGATTTCAGTGTAGGGAATGATCGTGGCAAACCCTGATTAGGGCACAAGTTAGCCATGGTTAATAGAATCAAAAATAAATTAATTGTTGATTTTCAACCCAATTAATTAAAAGAAAAAAAAATGGCTAATCCTGATTTATGAAACCCTAATTTAACTATTATAAAATGATTTTTCCTAATTATTTTCCTAATTTACTAATTAAAATTATCAAAAATTAAATTAATTCTTAAATAAAACTAGTCTTTTAAAAAACTTGTTATTATTATTTTTGAAAAGGTTTTGATTTGAAAAGAATAATTTCTTTTAAAGGAGTTTCTATTTTAATTAATAAAAATAATTATTAAAAGTTTAAAGAAGTAAAACAATAAAAATAAAAACAAAAAAAAAAGAAGAGTGGAGGAACTTAGCGTTAATAGTCCTGTACAATACGCTTGAAGAAGTGCACGGTGGACTGTTCGCTTCAGAGCGTTGGATCTAATATCACTGTGATCTGATGGCTAATACTTGAGGGTGCATCGCGTATGATTGCGAAGGTGGTGTACTGGATCAACAAGCAAGTGTAAAGAATAAAATAGCAACAAAATAACTTCGTGACGCTGGGGCTCGAACCCACGTCACTAACGTTAAGAGCATACGCGCTTCACCACCTGTGCTAGAACAACAAGTTGTCAAACAGTTCAAACGACTTAAAAATAAAGAAAAACAAACGTTCAAATCTGTCAAAACGCGCGCCCAGCAGGTTGTCTTCTTCAACCTTGATTTTTTTTTTAAAAACGGAACAGACCTATACCCACGGTTATTGCGCGTAGCCATAGCCCCTGAAACTTCAAAACTACAAAATAATAACAATAAATCCAATCTAAAGCCATGGTTTAACTCGTAATCAACCTGTGATCGCAATGGCACCAGTAATTTGATCCAATTTCACTCGATTAGAAAATTCCCAAATTCGACCTCAAGAACCCTAACCATGGCATAACTCTTAAAACACAACCAAAATCGAATTAATTGCACAGAAAGATTGTAAACATAAAGAGAAACACAATTATGCAATTGAAATCAATTTATGATGCATGATGAGTCGCAATCAAAGTAAAACGAAAACAAGCAAACCGTGATGCTATTGGCCGCGAATTGTGATGCTTCGAGACTCGAAATCAATCCTGGAAGCTTCCCTTGTGCTTTAAGAACGTGAATCGACCAACAAGAACCCTTGAATCATCCTACAAATTGGAAAACGAATTCTGAGATTTCTTGAAGTTTTTGTGCTTCGGTTGTGGTATTTGGCTGCAGAAATCGTGTCCGAAAAAAGTCCCCTAATGCGTTGTCCAAGCTGCATACTTATAGTTACATGAATTAGGGTAAACAAATGTGGAGAGAATCTACTTGAATCTTGAGAATTGATTGAAATATGCCTCCAATCTTTCTAATTTTTTGTCCAATTTCAATATTCTCTTCCCAATATTTTTAATCACAAAATCTGATTTAATTATCCTGATATTCTCATCACATAATAGACCTAAAAGTCAAATCTTTGATTTTCTATTATTTAATTAATTAAATTGAATTTTAAAATGAATTAAAAATCAAGATAAATAAAATAAATAATAAAATGGCGTGGGATTGGGTCAGGGGTCTTCTAATAAGATTAGAATCATGTTTGGATCAAAGAAGTATGGGCCCATTTGGAGATATTTGGAGTTTTGGCTCTACTTTGACCACAGTTGAACTTTTAGGTCAACCAGTCGACTGTTGACTTTCTGAACTTTTGAATGACCAGAGCTTTGAGATAGGTATTGATACTTGTCATGACGATAGTGTGAGATGTATTGAGCCATATGAGATGTCTTGGAGTCATTGATTCACTGATTTTCCTTTGAATGAGCCAGACCCTGGTTTTAGAGCCTTGTATAGGAGAGTGTGTCTTGGAGCTTTGTGTATTGATTTGTATTTGTGTAAGAGAAATTGTATGGGCAAATTTTGGGGTATGACAGCTGCCCCTGTTCAATTATCTTAAACCTGAAGATGTAGAGTGGTTTGTATGCCAGTCGGTATCTGAAGGTAGAAGGTGATTGAACACTAGAATACCAAGAAATTTGCCCTATTTGCAGTAGGGACTTTTGTCGGAGGTGGGCTTGAAGATGCCATTTGTCTCGATAAGTTTTGAATGTCAAAATGAATCATACGTTAGATTATATCTGAACTTGAAGTGTTGAGAAGTGGTTGTTAAATGTTAATCGTGTCATTTCTGTTCGTAGTAACAGGATTTAGACTTTGACAGTTGATCGCATCTACCTCGTTTGTGATGATAGATTTAGATCTTGTAAATATAATACCATAACGGGTCATACATTAGACCATATATGATAGAGGACGTCAGAACGAGTCATACTTTAAACCATATCTGCAGGAGAATATTAGATCGTATTTGTTGGAGGGTGTCAGAACGAGTCATGCCTTAGACCATATCTGATGAAGGATGTTAGAACGAGTTATTCATTAAACCATATCTGAAGGATAATGCCAGAACGAGTCATACATTTAACCATATCTGACTGAGAATACCGGAACGGGTCATACATTAGACCATATCTGATGAAGGATGTCAGAACGAGTTATTCATTAAACCATATCTGAAGGATAAATAGCAGAACGAGTCGTACATTAGACCATATCTGAGGAGGGATATCAGAACGAGTTATTCATTAAACCATATCTGAAAGTGAATACCAGAACGAGTCATACATTAAACCATATCAGAAGGTGAATGCCAGGACGAGTCATACATTTAGCCATATCTGACTAAAAATACCGGAACGGGTCGTATATTAGACCATATCTGATGGATAATGCCAGAACGAGTCATACATTTAGACCATATCTGACTAAAAATACCGGAACGGGTCGTATATTAGACCATATCTGATGGATAATGCCAGAACGAGTCATACATTTAGACCATATCTGACTAAAAATACCGGAACGGGTCGTATATTAGACCATATCTGATTAAGAATACCGGAACGGGTCGTATATTAGACCATATCTGATAGAGAATGTTTGTTTGTTAGGGTTGATGAGTTATTTGACGAAGTTTTGGAATGTAAAAAGGCTTGTCAGAATGAATTTCCAGCTCGATTATATCTGAGAAGAATGATTGTCGAGGCGGAACCTGAAAACAAAGTATGCAATGTCATGATGCATGTAATGAATGAGATGGGATTCTCAAAATAAATGAGAAACTTGCATGAAGTGATGTATGCAATGTATGAATATGTTTATGACATATGATATGCGAATATGGTTTATGTTGTCCTGATTGAGAAAATAAATCTCTATATCCTTGTGATTTTATTGTCGGATCTTGTCTTGAAGATGCTTAGCTGGTGATTTATGGTTTCTGCTTGGGGATGATTAGTAGTTTGATGTACCCTGATTTTAGAGATAAACCATGTTGGAGAAGAGCAACATATTGGATGACCGGTAATGCGGAAGATGTAAACTCTGTTGGGGAGTCATGTCTTTGTTGAGACGAATATGTTTGAAGATGTCTTCTTAATGATTACTCTGCGGGGAGGTGGTTTTGTGAACCTGGCTCTGTGGGGAGACATGGGTGTCTTGAAAGTTGCCCCCAGTATCATAGTAACTTACTACTTGATTCAGGACACGCCACTGAGTTGAATATGGACTTGCATAGATTTGCCCCAGTTAGCAGGAACTTTGGAAAGATTCGCCTCGCGAGGACTTTATGAGATGTTTACTATGGGCGATATGCCCCCAGTAATCATAGGCTCATGACAATGTCTCACGTTGATTGGGGAGTAGCTTTAGATATGCTTGGATGCATGCCCCTGATTGTTCGAGCATCCATGAGAGATTCTCAGAATCTTGACTTGATTGCCCCAGATTGATTGGACGAAACATGTCATGCCCCTTGTATACGTAAGAGACATGGCTTCCTTGGAGTAATTTTGTCTGTCGGGATAACTTTCAGTCATTAGTTGTACCCTGTGCAAATTCTTTCTGTTGCTAACATTTGAAATTATGTAGCAGAATATATTTAATAATGAATTCATGAGATGCAATGCATACGTCTGTCTTGAGTTTTTGAAAAAACATTAAAACAAGAGATGTAAAAGTGTGATATTTGTAAAACATGATATTTGTAACAGCGTGACGTTTGTAAAAATCAACTCAGCATCTTTGGTAAACTGGAAGGAGTCGGGATACCTTTTTGGTGACAGTATGCTTTCGAACTAACCATGCTTCAGTTAGGACTTTTAAGGGTTGTAACGCGGCTTGGTTCACGGTTTAAGAAACAAAGGATAAAGGCTCAAAGTTTATTTGTACCCACCCCTCTTCATGATGATCTTCAGTCCTAAACTCAGTCAATTCAACTTATGCATCCAGGTTCCAAGAGACTTTTGGATTTGCACCTTTGGTAATGATGATGGTTCACAAGCAAAGAGAATTTTTGATATGGCAGTCACTTCTTCTTTTTGGTAGTCACAACATTGTGTTGTTCGGGAATTTATTGACTTCTTTTTTCATCTTTTTTATATACCTAACTTTTGCCTGAACTGTCTATTTTGAGCTTACAGTCAGCGGGATGCCTTGATTTTTTTGCCTAAGTCATCTTTTTGATTTTTTGACTTAGCAGGCTTTTCTTTGTATATATGTTTTTCATCATTTTTTTTTGAAAGATATTGACTGCCTTGCTTAATGATTGATGAACCATTATTGGCTTTTGATTGACATCTCCAACACTTTTTGATGTGTGCGGTTGAACGTTTGTGACTGAAACCTTTGTTGAAAGGTGTACTGAATGATTCTCTTAGAATGCACAACCAAATTAAGTGAGAACTACCCTGCCCCATGTTATGATCAAGGGTTTTAATTAGTACAAGAAAGAAACTTCTACTTCTTAGGCTCAAAGGGGTTGACGAGGGATTAACATCCTTATATCTCCACTGTTTAGGAATTGAAACAATGCCTGTACATCGTCAACATAGTCCGTTCAAAAGCATATTGTATGAGGTTACGGTATTGTTTTCGTCATCCTCCCTCAAAAGGCTTACAGCTTAGCAGGAGTTGAATAAACACAAAACATATGCAAAGTAAAGACATAATTTAAAAAGAGTGACAGCGAGATAAATTACTCAAGACAAACATATGCAATGCACTGATGATGATTATTAAAACAAATAATGTCTATCATAAGTCAAATGTTTAAACAAACAGAAAAAGGAATTGCAACTGAAAGTAAAACTAATGATCTTAAAGTCCACCCTTCTAGCCATCCACAGTATTAGCACTCCTGTTGTGATTAGGCATGGTTGCAGGAGCGTCGAACTCAATTTCTCCAGCGTCAATCATATCCTGGATTTTGTTCTTCAGCGGCCAACAATCATTAGTGTCATGTCCAATGCAGTCGGAGTGATAAGCGCACCTTGCATTAGGGTTATATTGATGAGACGCAGTATTAGGCTTCAGAGGAGGATCCTTTAAAGTAATCAACCCTGCTTTCAGCAACTGTTGTAACGCTTCAGCCAAAGTTATGTTGATTTTTGTGAATTGTCTTTTAGATGCGCCTTGTTTACGTTGGTTGCCCCTTTGTTGTGTCGGCACTTGATTGGAGGCTAGGACCGTCCCCACAGTATTAGATTCATTCCTCTCATTGTGCGCTTTCTTTGAGGTATTAGCATACGTAGCCACTTGAATTTTACCGCTTCGAATACCGCTTTCAACACGTTCCCCAGTCAGTATGAGTTCAGTGAATCCAGATTGTGAACTTCCCAGCAAATGACTATAGAAAGGTCCAGTCAGTGTATTCATGAACATATCGACCAATTCTCTGTCAGTTAAGGAGGGTTTGACTCTTCCAGCTAGGTCTCTCCATTTCTGAGCATACTCCTTGAAACTTTCCTTAGGTCCCATAGACATGCTTTGTAGTTGCATGCGAGTTGGTGCGAGATCGGAATTATATTGGTATTGCTTATAGAAAGCAACAACTAAATCTTCCCAGGTATGAATGTTGGTACTTTCCAATTGATAGTACCATTCGAGTTGAGTTCCAGATAAGCTTTCCTGAAAGAAATGGATCCAGAGTTTCTTATCAGCAGTATGAGGTTGAATCTTCCTTACATACGATCTCAAGTGCAACTTGGGACATGAAATCCCATCATATTTAGCAAAGGCGGGAGTCTTGAATTTCGGAGGAATAACGACTCCAGGAACGAGTCCCAATTCTTCAAAATCCAATCCAGGTATCTTCTGAATTTCTACGGCTTTCATACGTTCTTCAAGCAGCTTGTATTTATCATCAGGATGTTCATCCTCATGGTGATAGTCTTCATCTTCTTCAGAAGGCTTGGCAGTATCATGGTTACTTTTTGCCTCGGTTTTGATACTAGCATCATCATCTTTCTCATCCTCATCACTGTCTTCAGAGGTTTCAGCATCCCTGAGTTGCAAGATCGGTCTAAGCTTTTTCACTTGAGTCTTCTTACCCTTCTTCTTCTTCCTTTTAGACAGCATGGCTTTCAGCTCTTCTTGCCCCTTGGACAAATTCAGAATCAAGGCTTGGAACTCAGTGTTTTGAGCTTGGAGATCCTTAACTGATTGTTCGAGATTCATGATGCTGAAATAAACAGCGAGGAAGGATGAGAGAACTATTGTAAGAAACCTGTTATGCGATGTTATGAATGCAAATGCAATGCTTTCAAGGATCTATAGGAAATTTAGTTTGCAACGTTTAGACATTGAATCAAACACAGCTATGTCCAGAGAATTTCGGCTTTCGTCTTTGGACGTCCTTCTTTGAGAATCAAGCTCACCATATCGAGTGGGTCATCGCCTCTGATTCGGTATACCTCTGAATTTGAAAGTATATGGCTAGAGGAAAATAAATCCTCTTGCCCCTTGATAGGGATTCCGTCTTTGATAAAGGCACCTGAAATTGTGCGCTCTAAATTCCTAAGATCCTTGAAAGGGTTAGTTAAATCATGTTATGCTTATGATGTCATGATGTTATGCGAATGAAGTTAATTAGGCATAGCGTGAGATAGTAAGGACAAGTGAGTCCTTTCAACAAAACCTGCGAGGAACGAAGGTTAGTAGGAAACACAAACAAGTCACACAAGTCACGCAAGTCACACAATTTTTGGCTTAAGGCTTGCATGGAGTCTGATCAGGTGTCCTTCCCAAGGGTATTTCTATGGATAAGGAGATTTCAGCAACGGGTTCTACCAAGTGACTCAGAATTGTCAGCCCCCTCTAAAGCACCCTCGAACATGGTACATGCATACCACGCAATGATACTTTAGGAAGAAACCTATCTGAGCTGTAGTATCGGGTAGCGACCATAACTTAGCATGCACCAAGAATAGCCCTCCCACTACGTTCCTAAAAGTCAGGATGGGTTAAAGGTGACTAAAGGTCCCTGAGCTCCGACGCACCCAAAGATACATGCGTAAACCTCTCTCATGAAAAAGAGGTACACAATAACCAGTGGAGGCCTAACTCAAGTGCGAACTTCATTTTGACCAACCCCAAGCATGCACAAGGGGGGTCTCCATGACTATGCCGCTCCTAAACTTAAGTGTTCTTGAATCCGGGAATAGGATTCGTCCTTCAGTTTTCCCAAGACAAACCTGAAAAATAAAACAAGCAAAGCAAACAAATAGAAAACATTTAAATGATTCCTAAACTTTTAAGGTAACCCCTCTTTTATCGAAATTCATCCCCAGCAGAGTCGCCAGTTCTGTAATACGGTGAACTGACTTTTTATAATCGAAATGTCGCGGTTAAGCAAGAGTCGCCACCGACTTTTATTTTATCCAAACAAATTCAGAAAGGCTAAAAGAAACAGAAAAAAACCTTTTTAAAGAAATCTAAGTTCGGGGGGTAATTTATGCAAAGGGAAGGTGTAAGGCACCCTTTGCATCCATGGTTTTCCATGGGCTCTTAATTGCTTTGCTTGCTCGTTTGTTAGAAAAAGTAGATGAAAGAAAAAAAAAGTGGACTTTAGTTCGTAAATGAGCGTAGCCAGTTTTTTGAAGAATTGTGAGAAAGAATATTAAAGATGAGCATTGCAAGGCAATTAGGGGCAATTACCTTAAACTCAGATGATAGGTCTCTTTTTAGCCTTTCAGAATGAAAGGGTCTATCCTTGCCATAAGAGGGCAGGAAGCCTTTCGTTTGGAGGTTGAAGGGTCGTCGAAGCATCCTTTGCCATAAGACTGTCCCATGCCATAGAAGGGCAGGTAATCTAAGGCAAGGATCAGAATAAGCCTTATTCGTAGGCAGCCAGAAGATACCTCAGCCTTTTTCCGTAGGCAACTTCCGAGGGTCAAGGTCATATTTGTGTATCGAAGGCAGCATCATTTAGGGTCGCATGACCTTTAGTTATCGAGGCAGCATGGCTGAGGTATCCTCATATTCGAGGGACGTGGCTTATTCTGCAAAAAAACACAAAGGCAACAGGCAACAGGCAACAAGGCAACAGAGAGGGTTACCCCAAAAGGGTGCGTGTGTGCAACAATCACGTGATTCGATTCAGTTATTTGTCTTGTAATTAGTCATTCTAAGTTTAATTCGAGGTTATCACTCCCTAAATTACTAGCCATGCAAATAATAAAAAGCATCAGTAATATGGGAGAGGGGACAATGAAACCAGTGGATCCCTTAATCAGGGTTTGATACAAGTAATAATAAAAGCAAGAAATATCAGGGTTTAGGGTTACTAGTACTCGTAGCTTTGGCAATCAACAAACCCTGAAAATTGGAAAAAAGAAAGAATAAACAGAAAGGGGTGAATGCATTATCGGTTCATCCATAAACAAGGTTAACCCTAATCAACAAAAGTAAAAGTACGAGAAAAGGGTAAAAACACTTAGCTTCGATTGGAAGGTTGATGGGCAAAGATTTGCCTCGTGTATGAAGCATTGACTCTGACCATCTGAGAATTGACCGAAGAAGCAAGCAGTGAGTGTATGACCATTCTTCATTAACAGGGCAGAACGAATATTTAAAAGAACGAAGGAAAAATAATATTGTATTAAAAATAAAAGAAATAATCAAATTAATCGGGACTTAGCTTTATGAAAGGCGTGGCGCGTAGTCGGAAGTCGTATGATAATTACCCTGAAAAATTACATAAAGGAACAGATTTCAGTGTAGGGAATGATCGTGGCAAACCCTGATTAGGGCACAAGTTAGCCATGGTTAATAGAATCAAAAATAAATTAATTGTTGATTTTCAACCCAATTAATTAAAAGAAAAAAAAATGGCTAATCCTGATTTATGAAACCCTAATTTAACTATTATAAAATGATTTTTCCTAATTATTTTCCTAATTTACTAATTAAAATTATCAAAAATTAAATTAATTCTTAAATAAAACTAGTCTTTTAAAAAACTTGTTATTATTATTTTTGAAAAGGTTTTGATTTGAAAAGAATAATTTCTTTTAAAGGAGTTTCTATTTTAATTAATAAAAATAATTATTAAAAGTTTAAAGAAGTAAAACAATAAAAATAAAAACAAAAAAAAAAAGAAGAGTGGAGGAACTTAGCGTTAATAGTCCTGTACAATACGCTTGAAGAAGTGCACGGTGGACTGTTCGCTTCAGAGCGTTGGATCTAATATCACTGTGATCTGATGGCTAATACTTGAGGGTGCATCGCGTATGATTGCGAAGGTGGTGTACTGGATCAACAAGCAAGTGTAAAGAATAAAATAGCAACAAAATAACTTCGTGACGCTGGGGCTCGAACCCACGTCACTAACGTTAAGAGCATACGCGCTTCACCACCTGTGCTAGAACAACAAGTTGTCAAACAGTTCAAACGACTTAAAAATAAAGAAAAACAAACGTTCAAATCTGTCAAAACGCGCGCCCAGCAGGTTGTCTTCTTCAACCTTGATTTTTTTTTTAAAAACGGAACAGACCTATACCCACGGTTATTGCGCGTAGCCATAGCCCCTGAAACTTCAAAACTACAAAATAATAACAATAAATCCAATCTAAAGCCATGGTTTAACTCGTAATCAACCTGTGATCGCAATGGCACCAGTAATTTGATCCAATTTCACTCGATTAGAAAATTCCCAAATTCGACCTCAAGAACCCTAACCATGGCATAACTCTTAAAACACAACCAAAATCGAATTAATTGCACAGAAAGATTGTAAACATAAAGAGAAACACAATTATGCAATTGAAATCAATTTATGATGCATGATGAGTCGCAATCAAAGTAAAACGAAAACAAGCAAACCGTGATGCTATTGGCCGCGAATTGTGATGCTTCGAGACTCGAAATCAATCCTGGAAGCTTCCCTTGTGCTTTAAGAACGTGAATCGACCAACAAGAACCCTTGAATCATCCTACAAATTGGAAAACGAATTCTGAGATTTCTTGAAGTTTTTGTGCTTCGGTTGTGGTATTTGGCTGCAGAAATCGTGTCCGAAAAAAGTCCCCTAATGCGTTGTCCAAGCTGCATACTTATAGTTACATGAATTAGGGTAAACAAATGTGGAGAGAATCTACTTGAATCTTGAGAATTGATTGAAATATGCCTCCAATCTTTCTAATTTTTTGTCCAATTTCAATATTCTCTTCCCAATATTTTTAATCACAAAATCTGATTTAATTATCCTGATATTCTCATCACATAATAGACCTAAAAGTCAAATCTTTGATTTTCTATTATTTAATTAATTAAATTGAATTTTAAAATGAATTAAAAATCAAGATAAATAAAATAAATAATAAAATGGCGTGGGATTGGGTCAGGGGTCTTCTAATAAGATTAGAATCATGTTTGGATCAAAGAAGTATGGGCCCATTTGGAGATATTTGGAGTTTTGGCTCTACTTTGACCACAGTTGAACTTTTAGGTCAACCAGTCGACTGTTGACTTTCTGAACTTTTGAATGACCAGAGCTTTGAGATAGGTATTGATACTTGTCATGACGATAGTGTGAGATGTATTGAGCCATATGAGATGTCTTGGAGTCATTGATTCACTGATTTTCCTTTGAATGAGCCAGACCCTGGTTTTAGAGCCTTGTATAGGAGAGTGTGTCTTGGAGCTTTGTGTATTGATTTGTATTTGTGTAAGAGAAATTGTATGGGCAAATTTTGGGGTATGACAGAGTCCTTGAAAATGACTCATGAAGGAAATGCTCAAGTCAAGGAGACTAAAGCTCTAGCTTTAATCCAGAAGTATGAAGCCTTCAAGATGGAGGATGATGAAGACATTGAAAAGATGTTTTCAAGATTTCAAACTCTTACTGCTGGATTGAGAGTTCTTGACAAGGGATACACCAAGGCTGATCACGTAAAGAAGATCATCAGAAGCTTACCCAGAAGATGGGGTCCTATGGTGACTGCATTCAAGATTGCAAAGAATCTGAATGAAGTTTCTCTGGAAGAGCTTATCAGTGCCTTGAGGAGTCATGAAATAGAGCTGGACGCAAATGAGCCTCAAAAGAAAGGTAAGTCTATTGCATTAAAATCCAATATCAAGAAATGCACTAACGCTTTTCAGGCTAGAGAAGAAGATCCTGAAGAATCAGAATCTGAAGAAGAAGATGAACTGTCTTTGATCTCCAGAAGGCTAAATCAACTCTGGAAGACCAAGCAAAGGAAGTTCAGAGGCTTCAGAAGTTCAAAGAAATTTGAACGTGGAGAATCTTCTGATGACAGAAGATTTGACAAGAAGAAGGTCATGTGCTATGAATGCAATGAGCCTGGACACTTCAAGAATGAATGTCCAAAACTTCAGAAGGAAAATCCCAAGAAGAAGTTTCATAAGAAGAAAGGTCTTATGGCAACCTGGGATGAGTCAGAAGATGATTCAGACTCTGAAGACGAGCAGGCCAACTGTGCGCTGATGGCGACAGAAGATGACGAATCAGAATCTACATCAGAATCAGATTCTGAAGAGGTATTTTCTGAACTTACTAGAGATGAGTTAGTTTCCGGTCTAACTGAACTTCTGGAACTCAAGTCTCATATTAGTCTCAAATACAAAAAGCTGAAAAAGCTATTTGAATTTGAAACAAAGAAGCTTGAGTTGGAGAATTCTGAATTAAAAGAAAAACTTTTAAAATTATCCAATAATGTTGGATCTCCTTCTGATTCAGAAAAATCCACTCCTAGTCTAAACCATATTCTGAAAGAATATGATTTAAGTTTCAGGAAGTTCTTATCTAGAAGTATTGGCAGAAGTCAGCTAGCTTCTATGATATATGCTGTGTCTGGAAACAAAAGAGTCGGCATTGGTTTTGAGGGTGAAACCCCATACAAACTTGAACCTGTTGATGAAATGAAATTCACATACAAGCCATTGTATGATCAGTTCAAGTATGGCCACTCCCATGATATTAGGCACACTTCACATGCTCAAAGTTTTCAAATAACACACACCAAAAAGCATGTGACACAACCTAGGAAATATCATGAAACTCACATTAAGAATTATCATGCTGTTCCTCCTATTGTTTACAATGTTAAACCCAGGTTCAATCAGAACTTGAGAAAATCTAACAAGAAAGGACCCAAGAAAATGTGGGTACCTAAGGATAAGATTATTCCTATTGCAGATATCCTTGACTGCAAAAAGGACAAAGCACAACATGTCATGGTACCTGGACTCTGGATGCTCACGACACATGACAGGAAGAAGGTCTATGTTCCAAGACCTGGTGCTTAAGTCTGGAGGAGAAGTCAAGTTTGGAGGAGATCAGAAGGGCAAGATAATTGGCTCTGGAACTATAAAGTCTGGTAACTCTCCTTCCATTTCTAATGTACTTCTTGTAGAAGGATTAACACATAACCTCTTATCTATCAGTCAATTGAGTGACAATGGTTATGATATAATCTTTAATCAAGAGTCTTGCAAGTCTGTAAATCAGAAGGATGGCTCAATCCTATTTACAGGCAAGAGGAAGAACAACATTTATAAGACAGATCTGCAAGATCTTTTGAGTCAGAAGGTGTGGTGTCGTTTTCTCTTACCTCCCCGTTTCACTTGGGAGGACGGCACGCTAAACCCTTCACGCGAAATTTGGAAGGAGAATGCGCCCGTGGTGGGATGAATTTTGTTTCAGTTCTTCCTACGATATCACACGAACTTTCTTATTTGTCCTACGAGTAGGAAAGGGGAAAAAAGATCTCAACTAAACCCTAGGAGTTTGCTAAGTGTGGGGATTTCACCTAGACTAGAAATTCTGGAGTCCGGGAGGTCGGTTATACATAGGGAAGTGTTTAAACACCCTACATATCTGTAGTACTCTACAGGAACCTTCTCTGTGTCATTGTGATTGTGTTTATTGCTAATGATTGGGAAAGTTTCTCCTTTGTGTTAGGAGAAGGAATTGAATTGATTTGAAAAGACAGACAGACAAACTGACTATTTTTGGTATTTTATTAGCTCGCTGAGATTCCTTGTGAACCTCATGCCTACATATCCCTAGTGGAAGTCAGAGCTTAATGTAGTTCGGGGAACTAACTAGGGAAATTAATTATTTTTGGTGCCTTGCTTGAAGCTCAAGGTTGAAGCTTGGAATTAAATCTCTGTTTACAGTAAAGAGACATGAAATTATCTCTACAGAGAGGTATTTGTACTATTCTACCACAAACATTTAAAGAGTGACAGAATAACTGAATTCATTTCATTCAAGAGGGGGACCTTACTTGTGTATGTGCAAGTATACTAGTCAAATGCCTCTTAAATGAAAGAAGGATGCTCATCCAAATTAGGGAAAGTTACCACATGTCTGGGTTTTACTGCCAGCTCATGCCTTTCAAAATCCTAAATGGGAGATTTGATTAAAATTGAAATGAAATGTTTGTTTGTTTGAATGTGGTAGAGTAGTAAAAATATCTCTCTATAGAGATAAGCTATGTCTATCTACTGTATAAAAGATTTGACTTTAGGTGGCTTGTATGAGGCCCAAGCTTGAGGCTTTTTTTGATTGATTTAAATATTATTGACTCTGGGAGATGGCTCCACTGGGGGTTAATTACAGGGTATTTTTTGTGTTCTGTACAAAGCCCAGAATTGAGGCTGACTCTACTTAGGGAGACTCTATTTGTGTGCCTTGTACAAAGCCCAAGGTTGTGGCTGACTCTAGCTAGGGAAAACATTATTTTCTGCCTTGTACAAAGCCCAAGGTTGTGGCGGACTGTTAAATGAATTAAGTATGGATGACTATATGGGGAAAGATCCTAAGTGTTAGGAATCTTTGACACATGAAAAATATGGTTTATCTGCCTTGTACAAAGCCCAAGGTTGTGGCTACTGAATGATGAAGAACTCACTGGGGAGACTCTATTATCTGCCTTGTACAATGCCCAAGGTTGAGGCTGACTCTTGACAGGGGAGTTTTATTGTTTGGGTGCCTTGTATGAAGCCCAAGGTTGAGGCTAACTGTTTTTGTTGGTTTTGACTCTACTGAGGAGGTTTTATTTATTGAAAGACTGTTTTTCTTTGGAAGCTAACCCTTTCCAGGGATTTTGACTCAGCTGGTGAATTTGTCTGTTAAAAGACTGACTTTATCATGTTTTTTTTGGAGGCTGACCCTTTCCAGGGATTTTGACTCTTTTGGGGAAATTATCTCCTAAGAGAATGAAATTATTTATTAATTGACTTTGGAGGCTAACCCTTTCCAGGGGTTTTTATTGAAATGAAGGAATGTGTGGAAGCTAACCCTTTCCAGGGATTTTGACATTTTTAGACAAATGTTGGAGGCTAACCCTTTCCAGGGGTTTTGACTCTTTTGGGGAAATTATCTCCTAAGAGAATGAAATTATTTATTAATTGACTTTGGAGGCTAACCCTTTCCAGGGGTTTTTATTGAAATGAAGGAATGTGTGGAAGCTAACCCTTTCCAGGGATTTTGACATTTTTAGACAGATGTTGGAGGCTAACCCTTTCCAGGGGTTTTGACTCTTTTGGGGAAATTATCTCCTAAGAGAATGAAATTATTTATTAATTGACTTTGGAGGCTAACCCTTTCCAGGGGTTTTTATTGAAATGAAGGAATGTGTGGAAGCTAACCCTTTCCAGGGATTTTGACATTTTTAGACAGATGTTGGAGGCTAACCCTTTCCAGGGGTTTTGATTGATATGAATGGCAGAAAGATTATCTAGTGGAGACTTCTTGTTTAAAGCCCAAGATGAAGGCTGACTCAATGCTGAGGATGACCAAACATGGATCCTAGACTCTGCTAAGGAAAATTGATGAAGATAAAGGTGACAGAGACTGTCCATGTCTCTCATTCCAAAAAGTGTACTCAATGCAAAATTGAGACAAACTTAGCTTGTTTAAAGTTTGGTTTAAATTGGAAGAAACTCACCAGGGTAGGCTAAAAGGTGACTAAAGACCTGTTCCTATGTTTATAAGAAACCTGATGGGTCCTTGTATACAAGCTCAAGAGGAAGCTGGAAATGCTTTTAAGAAGCCTGTGGGTCCTTGTACAAAGCCCAAGAGGAGGCTAATCGAGGGTCCTTGTTATAGCACAAGAGAAAGCTATGTAGTTTTTGAACTTATTTTGGCTCTAAGCAAATGGGTAAGAGGTTTCACCGGGAATAATTCCTCTTTGGGTGGATGTGTCCTATATTTTTGGATTCTAAGGTTTTTGCCAAGATGTTTCACCGGGAATAATTCATCTTGGGGGTTTGAACTACAGATCTCTAATTAGGAAAGAGCCTTCACCGGGAAGACATTCTCAATCCTAGGTCATATTCCTATAATATATATATAGTTTAACTGTCCTAGGGTTTACACTCAAACGTAGTTCTAAACAAATATATGTACAGTTTATATTTGATAGTAATTTAAATAAAGACTGTAAATTGAAAGCTTGTAAAGCCTAACCTGGATGGAGTGGAGGCCATTGAAGAAGTATGTACAGAGCCTCAACAGTAATTTTTGTTGTCTTGTTGATAACAGTTGAATGTATATGATAAACAGTTAATGGTTTTTGAAAACAGAAGAAGTGAAGATGGACAAAGGTCACATAGGTATCTGAAGAGTTTCACCGGGAATAATGCCCTTCAAATACCAGAAGAATGTTTTGAAAACAGAAAGAAGATTTTGAAAATACAGTTTTGAAAACAAGCTAAGAAGAGAAGGTTTTTGGGACTTACACTCTATTAGAGGCCCAGTACTTTACAGTACTGGTGTAAAAGCAATTTGAAAATGATTTGGAATGATACAAGGTTTTGTTGTTTGAAAACCTTAATCATCCGTTTAATTAGAGATTGAAAACAGTTTTGAATATTGACAAAAGTCAAATTAATTAAGGTAAAAATAAAGAACTTTTAACTAATTAAGACCTAAACAATTAGGGTTTTATCATAAAATTATTCACAAATTGATTAGGTTAAAATGATAATATATATATATTTAAAGTATTTAAGAAAACACTTAAAAACATACTATTTTAAACCTAATTAAAATTTAAGAAATACATAATATTTTTTATGATTTTTTGATTATTCACAAAATAGGTATATTAAATGATAAGTGTGTGAAAAATGAAGTGAAAATAAATTAATTTGATAGGTTAAATAAATATGTGAAGTTGTGAAGAAAAATGAAAGAAATTGTGTGTAAAAAAATAGTTTTGGCCCTTGGAGGGTTTGAACCCACGCCCTTTGTATTACCAGCCCAAAACAACACCACTGAGCCAACGCGCGCTTGGTGTCATATGCATGGTTCCATTGCAATTCATATATTACTCAAATGCATAGAAGTGAAAAAAAGAAATAAAATCAAAAGGTCTGGGGCGAGGGGGATTCGAACCCCAGACCTTGGGCACGTGCAACACACAAACACTCTTTACCACTGGGCTATCACGTTTTAGTCGTTAATGAAGCAGGTATCAATCAAAATAAAATAAACTTAGACCTGAGTTTGAAAATTGCGCGCCATCACCATCTTCGTCTTCAACCTCAAGCTCTCAAATTTCAAATTTATGAACTTGCTCATTTCTCAACCATTTGCAAAGATGTAAAGACCAAACTTGCTCTAAATTCACTCACGATTCTAAATATGTAACTATCATAAATTTATATCAACTATATCTAACTAATTTACCAGAAATCGTGAAGAACCCTAAAGCTTAAAAATCAAATTAAATGGCTATGCTGAAAGATAAATGAATGATGATAGAGGGTTTTCAATCCTCTGATGATTCTGAATAAGATAGAATCGAGCTATTCCTTAAAGAATGCTTAAATTAAAGAGGTGAGGTTCAGAAACTTACCTCTGAAAATGGAGGTCGTGTAGATGATGGAGAGCACCTGGGCTTGAATGAATGATCTCAATAGCTTCCCTGAGACTCAATGATGCTAACTGAATGCTTATTGTAGCCTGAATCTTTCTGAATTGTTCTATGGACCTCCCTCGATTTCAGCTTCAAGTGAACATGGAGGGTGTTGATTCTTGAGTTACAGATGAGCTGCAGCCATCTGGTTAGCTTCACTATGACCTGAGGAGTGTGTCTGGATGATTGGCTTGCCTTGAAACCTTCTGAATCACTCCATGGACCTCCAACTGCAGATGCTCCAAAGTGAGAGCAACAATGGTGTTCCTCCACTTACAGAAGTGATCCAGGTGCTTGGATCACCTCAAATGACCTCCCTTGAGATGTTAGAATGCTCACTTCCCAAAGATAAGCTCTGGTTTGAAGAAATCGATTCTTCTTGCCAAAGAACTTTGAAAAACAATGAACAAGAGAAGAGAAAGAGAAAGCAAGTAATATGGTTGCTTTGGTGTGTTTTTTGAATGAGAATGAGGCCTCTATTTATAGGCAAATGTCTCAGTACTGATTGGGAGAGTGAGCTTGCTTAGTGAAGCAAGTTTGGTTTCTTAGCCATGAAGAAATTTCAAAGAATATCCAAGTGTGATCATTGCATTTTCGAGCCACCTCCCCTATCCATTGATTCTATCTGATCTTAGGGGACAATTCAGATGCAAAGTGAGCTCTAATTGGTTGGTGAGAAGATTCCTTGGGTGATTCATCAATTTGCCATAAATTCTCAAATGTAATCATTACATAATCACATGTTCTTGTTTTAGGAATCTTCTTCAATTATCATGGCATGGTGAAAATGAATGCATGGCATGTTTGCAGATGTATTATGGGTCATGTAGCATCTGTATTTGAGGTCATGTGCACAAAACTTCAAAGTTCCAAAATGATGCATGACCTATAATTTCACTTCATGAGGCCAACTTTGAACAAGCATAACTCTTAGCTCAAATTGAATTTTGAGAAGGTTGAACACAATTTGGAAAGCCCTAAACATCTACTTTAAATCATTAGTTTATGTCTTCTTCAGAATCCTTTGGGAAATTTGTGAAAAATGAGGCCAAAGTTGGAAGAAAACTAGGTTAAAACACTTAGAAAAATTTCTAAGTGTTTATGACCTAAACTTCAAAATTTCCAAAACTTCATAAATGGTTGATCTTTTGAAAAAAGTTCCCTTGTAAGATGTTGTTTTATTTGGCAAGATCTACAACTTTCATGTTGGAAGTTTTTTGAGTTGTGTAGGTGAAATTTTGAGATCTCACCATGCCTTCAAAAACCCTAATTCCCGACTTTTCGCTCCTTGATGAATTTCTTTGAATTTCTTTGGCCAAATAACTTTGACATCCATATATTGATGATATTGATCTTTGAAAGTCATTTTTTGACCAAAAACCTTAAAAGTTAATGATGATCCTTCACAGTTGACTTTTTCCTGACAAGGTGAATTTTTGGGCTTTTGTGTAGAAACAAGATCTTTTCCTCAAATGAATGATGTAAATGGATTATATTGAGGTAGTAGAGATCCTTGAATCATGTCTTGAGTTTTGGATTCATGCCCTGATCAGAAGTCAACTATCTTGGTGAATTAGGTCAAAACCCTAATTTGTCGACCATGTGAAAATAATGACTGTAGACTTTGAATTGAAGTGTGATGCCTAGTAGATCTTGTCATATGAGTTATTTGAAGATGATTGATGTCTTTGAATGACCCTCTGAGGTTTTTTAGGGTTTCCCAAATGTGATCCCTGATTTTAGTCCTTGATAGGCTCAAAACCCTAGTCTGGTGACCTGAGTAAACCTGTACTCATATGACTGGATGTCTAATCAATCATAGATGAGAAAAGTGAAGTCTTTGAGCCTCATGATTGTATTAGAGACTAATCTTTGTATTGATTGATCCTTTGCCTGAGCTTTCTTGTCTTTGAGCATCCTCGATTAGGTACCAGATGGAGAAATGACTGCTCTGGGTACTTGTCTTGACCTGATGAAAAATCCTGAAGATATGCCATCTCAGGGGGGGTCAAAAATTAGGGTATGACAGAAGGTGACTTGTCTTATGTCTGTTTCTGAAGAGCAGTGGGTCTGGCACAGAAGACTAGGTCATGCTAGTTTGAGAAAGATTTCTCAGATTAACAAACTGGATCTGGTCAGAGGACTCCCTAATCTGAAATTCAAATCAGATGCTCTTTGTGAAGCATGTCAGAAGGGCAAGTTCTCCAAACCTGCATTCAAGTCCAAGAATGTTGTTTCTACCTCAAGGCCATTAGAACTCTTGCACATTGATCTGTTTGGCCCAGTCAAAACAGCATCTGTCAGAGGGAAGAAATATGGATTAGTCATCGTAGATGATTATAGCCGCTGGACATGGGTAAAATTCTTGAAACACAAGGATGAGACTCATTCAGTGTTCTTTGATTTCTGCATTCAGATTCAATCTGAAAAAGAGTGTAAAATCATAAAGGTTAGAAGTGATCATGGTGGTGAATTTGAGAACAGATCCTTTGAAGAATTCTTCAAAGAAAATGGCATTGCCCATGATTTCTCTTGTCCTAGAACTCCACGGCAAAATGGGGTTGTAGAACGAAAGAATAGGACTCTGCAAGAAATGGCCAGAACCATGATCAATGAAACCAATATGGCTAAGCATTTCTGGGCAGAAGCAATAAACACTGCATGCTATATTCAGAATAGAATCTCTATCAGACCTATTCTAAATAAGACTCCTTATGAATTGTGGAAGAATAGAAAGCCCAACATTTCATATTTCCATCCTTTTGGATGTGTATGCTTTATTCTGAACACTAAAGATCATCTTGGTAAGTTTGATTCCAAAGCACAAAAATGTTTCCTTCTTGGATATTCTGAACGCTCAAAAGGCTACAGAGTATACAATACTGAAACATTGATTGTAGAAGAATCAATCAATATCAGGTTTGATGATAAGCTTGGTTCTGAAAAACCAAAGCAGTTTGATAATTTTGCAGATTGTGATATTGATATATCAGAAGTTGTTGAGCCAAGAAGCAACGCATCAGAAGCAGAGCTTCTCAGAAGCAAAGAATCTGAAGATCAAGTATCAGCTTCTCTGGAGAATCTAAGCATTTCTGAAGAACCATCTGTCAGAAGATCATCCAGACTCATCTCTGGTCATTCAGAAGATGTCATTCTTGGAAAGAAGGATGATCCAATCAGAACAAGAGCATTCCTTAAGAACAATGCAGACTGTCAATTAGGTCTTGTATCTTTGATCGAGCCAACTTCTGTTGATCATGCTCTAGAAGATCCAGACTGGATAATTGCTATGCAAGAAGAACTGAATCCATTTACAAGGAATGATGTTTGGGATCTTGTTCCTAGACCAGATGGATTCAATATAATCGGCACAAAATGGGTCTTCAGAAACAAGCTCAGAATGAGAAGATGAGAAACTCTTATGTATGAGTATCTTCTGAAATGAAAACTTTTTTCTTAAGAAGTTCTGATTGAAATCAATTAGAAATTGTGATTCAGTTATTACTAACGTTTCATTGTCTAAGTTGATTCAGAATCTCTTTAAAAGCAAAACAGCTGTAACTGGCTATCCAGATGGTAAACACGTGGTCACTACTCCTGGACAAGCGTGCGTGCAGTTGAGGGGACGTCTACTTAGGTAACTGTGCAAATCACATCTTTTGTCATTATTATCTCTCCTCACGTCACGTAACATTAAATGCTTTTCATCATTTACTCTCCTTCAGTTTTCTTTTTATATTCGTCAATCGTTTCTTTTCCCTCTCATATTTCTCTCTCTCTGCATTCAGTTTCTTTTTTGTCTCTCTTTGTTTTCATATCATAAACCCTAGCAGTTTCCAATATCTGCAACTTCATCATGAATCCATCGTCAAGCTCTGGGAATCAAGATAATGATCGGAAACAAAAGAGAAAGGCAACTGTCGAACCAGAAACCAAACCAAAAAGAGTAAGGATCACTCCTTTTTCAAAAACCTCCACCACCTCTTCCTCCTCATTCATCCTCTCGGAACCACCTTCTTCACCATCTGATATCTCCTCTCCTTCAACCCGTCCATCAGATATTTCTTCATCTCTCTCACACCCTTTTCCCACCAGAACACCTAATCCCTATAGCGTTGTTCTTCCCGACTCCAGGTTCACTGTCAACCCTCCAACCCCTACCACTCAATCATATCTGGAGCTTTTACATTCTGATGTAAATGGCTGGTTGGAGATTCTAGGTGCTGCTCACCTTAACCATCTGGATGAGTATGCTTCAAACAACCTTTGGAATACCTTTCGTCAGGATTTTCTGGCTAAGGCTACAGACACTCAGAGAAGGATTATGTCTGAAGCTCCTGGTGTTCGTGGTCTTCGGTTGGAAGTTGGTGAAAGCAGCCATCACCATCTCATCAGGAACAGAAGTGTTCTTGAAGGGAAGATACCAGCAGATGAGTTGGAAGAAGAAAATCTCTGCAGAGATATCGTGGTGTGGAGACCATGGTTTCCTGTGCTGACTGGAGATTTTCAGTGGCTGTTCAACTGGTTCAGAATGAACCCTTCTGAAAAAGCACCTCACATGGTCTTTCCAGTAGTGGTTTATCCTGCTGAAGTTGCTGGTCCTACTCCTCCAACAAACCTAGCAGCTATTCTTCAAGCGTTGGAAGCTGGAACTTCTGAGCTGCCTGAACCAGAATATGCTAAGGCGACTTCTGAGTCAGACTCAGATGAGGAAATGGAAGATGCACAAGCTGAAGATCTTCCAGAAGATCACCCTGCTGAGATTGCTGTCACTTTTGGCAGAAATTCTGGTGCCTCCTCTTCTGGTGAAACCTCAGCTCTGATGGAGACCTTGGAAACTCTTCATCAGAATCAAGCTATGCTGGCTTCTCGTTTGGACGCGCAAGAAGCAGCCAATGCTGAGTTTCGCTCCTTCATGGCAAGGCAAGCTACAAGCACTGACGGGATTCATGATGTTCTGGCACGGATTTTGCGTAGGCTAGGATCTTAGTCCTTTGGTCTTTGTAGTTTTCTTTCCTTGTTGCATCTGTTTTCCTGCATTCCTCTCCTGTAATCCTTCTTTTTGATTATAAATGAAAAAGTTTTCTTTGTTTTTCATTCCAGTGATTTTATTTGTCGTATTATTCATCTGAATCTTTTGACATATTCTTTTTGATGTTATGACAAAAAGGGGGAGAAGATAAATGATAAATGATTTGATTAATCTATCAGTTGCTGGGTAAAGCTCCCACACATTCTCTAACAAGAACTGCAAGTTCTATATGGTTTAAGTGTTTTGCAGGTATAAAGAAGTGAAGAGAATCTTCAAAGCAAACACAAGAAGCAAAACCATGGAATCTGAAGCAAGCTGAGTGCTATCAAGCTTCAGAGATCAGAAGCACTGATAATAGAATTTGATCTATATTTGTCTATTTACTTTGACAAAATTCTATTTGCTCTGATACATTATTTTAGCCTATATGGCTCTGATACATATCATGTGTTCGAATATACATTTTATGTTCTGACTCGTTCATGCTGACTTTTGTCGTTTAGTTTTTGTTCTGTAACATTTCAGGATGTAGAGATGCTCTGATGATGCTCTGGTACATTCAACAATGTTCTGATACAAATCTAGCATGAAGTGATGTTGGTAGAAATTCAAAGCTCTGAAGCTATCCGAGGGAAGCAGAAATTCAAAGCTGAGAATGTTCTAAAAGATCCAGAAAACTCAAGTTCTGAAGCTGTCCTAGATGGAAGCAGAAATCAGAAGCTGTGAATGTTCTGAAGATCAAAGAAATTCAAGTTCTGAAGCTGTCCTGAATGGAAGCAGAAATCAGAAGCTGTGAATGTTCAGAAGATCAAAGAAATTCAAGTTCTGAAGCTGTCCTAGATGGAAGCAGGAATCAGAAGCTGTGAGTGTTCTAGGGATCTAAGGAAATTCTAGTTCTGAAGCTGTCCAATGGAAGCAGAAGTCAGAAGCTATGAATTCTCTGAAGACAGAAGCTTATATGATCGTCTCTACCGAAATAATCAGGGAAGTCTTTTATTAAAGTTCTTCGAGTATTTATTTCAGGGGGAGATTATTTATCTCATGGGGAGATTGTTAATCTCAGGGGGAGACATATTCATATGCTTATGCTATAGCTGTGTAATTTGTCTTTTGCCGTCTGTTCTTTCTGATCGCAAATTCATATCATTTATATATGTTTTTGTCATCATCAAAAAGGGGGAGATTGTTAGAACAAGATTTGTTCTGATCAATTATCTTAGTTTTGATGATAACAATAATATGAATTTTGCTTAAGATAATATGGTACTCTAATCCAATGCAATTTCCCTTTCAGGAAATATATAAAGAGTACGCATAATTCAGCGCTCAGAAGCTTTGTCTCAAAGGGTTCAGCATGCAACATCAGAACATGGTCTGGCAAGACATCAGAAGATGGTCGAAGCAGAATCAGAACATGGGTCTATGGAAGCATCAGAAGAACAAGAGAACAGAAGCACTGAAGTTCTGATGGTATCACGCTCAGAAGCACTTCAAGGTCAGAAGATCAGAAGATGCTATGCACCAAGCTGTTTGACTCTGATGATATTCAAACGTTGTATTCACAAACATCAGATCAGAAGGAAGTACAAGTGGCAAGCTACGCTGACTGACAAAAGGAACGTTAAAAGCTACTAAAGGCTACGTCAGTAGACACAGCGTGAACAAGGCTCGAGGTAGTTGACAAAAGCGTATAACATTAAATGCGATGCTGTACGGAACACGCAAAGCATTAAATGCACTCAACGGTCATCTTCTCCAACGCCTATAAATATGAAGTTCTGATGAGAAGCAAGGTTAACGAATTCTACATCTATTCTGTGAATATCAACTTGCTGAAATTCTGTTCAAATTCAAAGCTCAGAATCTTCATCTTCATCAAAGCTCACTACATTGCTGTTGTAATATATTAGTGAGATTAAGCTTAAACGATTAAGAGAAATATCACAGTTTGTGATTATCGCTTTTAAGAAGCATTTGTAATACTCTTAGAATTGATTACATTAAGTTGTAAGGAACTAGAGTGATCGTGTGGATCAGAATACTCTAGGAAGTCTTAGAGGTTATCTAAGCAGGTTGTAACTAGAGTGATCGTGTGGATCAGTATACTCTAGAAAAGTCTTAGAGGGTATCTAAGCAGTTGTTCCTGGAGTGATCAGTGTGTGATCAGAAGACTCTGGAAGACTTAGTTGCTGACTAAGTGGAAAACCATTGTAATCCGTGCGATTAGTGGATTAAATCCTCAGTTGAGGTAAATCATCTCTGCGGGGGTGGACTGGAGTAGTTTAGTTAACAACGAACCAGGATAAAAATAACTGTGCAATTTATTTTTATCTGTCAAGTTTTTTAAAGCTACACTTATTCAAACCCCCCCTTTCTAAGTGTTTTTCTATCCTTCATCGTGTATTTCACCTTCGATCTCCACATACCGGAAAGAAGACAAGTGACTTACGATGTACTCCTCCTCACCATAAACCGTAACTACTTTACCATCAACCGGATACTTCAACTTTTGATGAAGAGTGGATGTCACAGCGCCAGCCTTGTGAATCCACGGTCGTCCCAACAAACAACTGTAGGCGGGTTGGATGTCCATCACATAAAAGGTTGTAGTAAAGATCTGAGGACCCACTTGAATTGGTAGATCTACCTCTCCGAACACAGACCTCCTTGAACCGTCAAAGGCGCGCACAACCAACTCACTAGGCCTCAACTCAACACCCGCATAGTCAATTCGCATGAGAGCTGATTTGGGAAGTACATTCAAAGAAGACCCAGTATCAACCAAAACACGGGACAAAGTCGTCCCCTTACACTCAATCGAGATATGCAAAGCCTTGTTATGGTTTCTCCCTTCAGGAGGAAGATCACGATCAGTAAATCCCAAACCATTCCCAGCGGAGATATTATTGGCTACCGCCTCTAGCTGATTCACAGATATTTCATGTGGGACGTAAGCACCATTCAGGATTCTCAAGAGGGCATCCCTATGACCTTCTGAACACATCAACAGTTGCAAGGTGGAGATCTTTGACTGGGTCTGACCCAACTGCTCAACAACCTTGTAATCAGACTTCCTGATGATCCTCAATAATTCCTCCACATCCTTGGAAGACACAGCACTACCAGGTGCCCCACTCTGAATCGGAGAATTCTGGACATCAGGCACTACTTGTTTTCCTTTAGCCTTAGCCAAAGCATCTGCATTGTTTTGAACAAGCTGAGGGGAGAACACCCTACCACTGCGAGTGATCCTACCAGTACCGGCAAAATTATCAGTGTTTGTAACTGAGGCCTCAACAAGCTTCTCTTTAGATGGCTCGCCTTCCTCCTTCGTGCCATAGTAATATACGTCTGAACCATAATGCCAAGGGATGGCCTTCTCACTCTCATATGGAATAGGCCCTGGCACAGTAATCATCAACGCTGCTGGTTGTTCCTCATATGGGATACTGACAGGTATCTGAATAGGCACTTGGATACACACTAGAACAACCGGATCATAAGGAATTGAGATCACAGACACTTCACCATCCTTACTCTTCGCACCTCTCAACCTTCGATAGAACTGAAGAGGACCCTCATCAATCAGCTTTTGTACCATACCTTTCAAATCAGCACAACCTTCAGGTTGACTTTTGCAATTCTCACAATCAACTTCACAGCCCGGGAAGATACCGCTATTGATCAGATGTTGTTTCACAGATACAAGAGGAAAAGTCAAACAACTCACATCAGATACAACATTTATCTCTTCACTCTCAATGGCATTCACACCCGAACCTCCGTGAGCAGGCATCAGATTATTGACAATATTGGGTGTAGGAGTGAACTGAATTATCTTTTGATCCAACAAGTCCTGGACTTTGTTCTTCAACGCAATACACCTCTCGGTATCATGCCCAGCGGCACCTGAATGGAAAGCACATCATGCATTCGCATTGTAACTCGGAGATTGTGTGTCCGGAGCATTCGGAGCATCTCTCAAAGTAATCTTCTCAATCTTGAGCAAATGTTGCAACACTTGAGCATAAGTCATAGGAATCGGATCAATCTTTCTGTGAGGCCTAGTCCTGGGAGGATAGCGATCATTACTGGAACGTTGTCCCTGTTGTTGTTGTTGTTGTGGTACTGGGATCGTGACAGCATTAACCTGTGAATTGCATCTCCCCGAACCCCTTCTTCCATATATGGCATCCGCATTTCCTTCCTTCCTTCTGGCATAACCCTCAGCTTGTTTCTTACCACCAGCAGAATTAGAAGAAGCTCCCAACTGAATTTTCCCCATCTTTAGACCCATCTCAACTCGTTCACCATATCTCACCATTTCAGAAAAGTTAGCTGAAGCACTACAAGCCAAGTAATAGTGTCCAGACAAAGTACTGGTGAACATGTCAATCATCTCACGTTCAGTCATCGGTGGCTGAACTCTTGCGGCTAACTCACGCCATTTCTGAGCGTACTCTTTGAAAGATTCTTTAGAACCCTGAACCAAACTCTGCAATTGGGTCCTGTTGTGCGCCATATCAACATTGTACTGATAGTGCTTAATGAAATCCTCCACAAGATCTCTCCAAGAATGGATATGGGTGCGTTCAAGTTGAACATACCACTCCAAGGAAGCTCCAGCCAAGCTATCCTGGAAGAAATGCATTAGAAAACCCTCATCCTCTGAATAAACTGACATCTTGCAATAGTATGCTTTGACATGAGTCATGGGACAAGTCGCCCCATTGTATTTGTCAAAAGATGGAACTTTGAATTTCGGAGGAATCCTCACACCAGGAACCAACCCCAAGTCATTGATATCCATGCCTAACACCCCTTTGCCTTCAACAGCCCTGAGACGTTCTTCAATCAGACGATACCTTTCAACTTCATCATGTGCACCATTGTTGAAAGTATTTGTGGGTAAATATTTTCTGTAATATATCGTATCCACAGGGATTGGTTAATATCACTGCCGTTCTATAGTTGTTTATTTTGAGTTAAGAAATTTGGTTTGGTTTGTTTTATACTAATAATAATATCAAAAGCAAATAATAAAATAAAAGCAAGAAAAGGACTTTGTGTTAACAAATAAAGAAAGATGTTGAGTCTATAGGGTTCATCAACCTAATCCTATACAATTATCAATTAATTCACAATAGAACAATCCTTTGAATCATTATCTTCACTTATCCTCAAATAAGATTCCATGTCTGCAAATCAAATTAGATAACTTTTACCGTTATGAGATTCGATCTCTCCAAATCACAATAACGATAATAGTAATTAAGAACGATAATTATGAAAACCCAATTACAATTCCATCTCTGCAAATCGCAATTGAATCAATATAGTAACCTAGGGCAAAAGTTAAATCCTTTCTTTCGATCAAAGATTCAACAATGATGTAAATTAAAAACAAGGTTTCTTATTGATAATAAATTCAAACAATTGTTCACAGGGATTAATCAATGGTAATGTATATTCATAGGTTAACTACTACCTTAGACTCAACAAGAGGGATTTAGCTCTCCATAGACATGAAGAACATACAAGAATCAATGGAGGAATTCATCTTCATCAATAGAATGTCTTCGATTGGTAAAGAATTGGCCTTCAATTGTTATTCTTGGCTGCAATCTCAGAATGCTCTCCTAATTTCGCTCTTCACAAAAGTATATCTAACCACTTGGAAACTAGGGCTTTAAAACAGAACTTTTGGGCTTTTAACGCCGAGGCCGCGGCGCGGCAACGGGCTGGCGCGGCGCGCCCCTCAAACAGAAGTATTTTCGCGGCGCGCCTAGGAACTCTCGCGGCGCGCCCTTTGTACTTTCCATCTTTTTCTTCAGCCTTTGAGACTTCCAGCTTTCTTTCCTCCTCATGTTCTTCTTAAATTCTTATTCAGCTCAAAACCTGCAACAATAACACCCACAAGTGATTCGATTTGCTTTACGCACGAACTAAACTTATTCAGTTCAATTCTTAATAAAAACCTATGGATTCATCACATTTTTGCATTGGTTTAGAGAAGAAATCACTTATATTAACACATGAATTTACCATTAATTTACTCCTAACAAACTCTCCCCAACTTAGAGTTTTGTTTGTCCCTAAACAAAATTACTTACCTCCAGCAAAGTTTACCGACAATCAAGCAACAAGTTTTTCAAAAAGTTTTTCTCAAGTGATTCAATCCAGTAACCAAGTCAAATACTCTTCTTCTACCTGCAAACTCAGAACATCCACATGAAACAAACGTTGAAAGCAAATTACCTCCAGAAGTTCAAAACACTACACAATTGTAATTGAATCAGCACTAATCACTCTCATCAAAAAGTATGATGAATAAAAGAGGGGTTAAACACTCATCCACACAATTAAATCAACAAAAATCCATATCATACGTTCACCGAATTGCTAGCATCAAGTCCTGTGGAATCTGAGAATCAGAAGGTCTTTCTCGGGTTGTAATGCGGTTTAGATTCAAAGAAAAGAAGATGATCAAGGGTTGTTCCTAATCTAGGGAAGCATCCAATTCAAAACTCATTCCTTCTTTTCTATAACTTTAATTCTCTCACCCGTTCATCCTTTTCCATTCGTAGCTTGGTTTTTCTCTCTCATTTTTTTTCAACAACTATTATATTCAAACGTTGTTCTTTTTCCATCAATTTTCTCTCTTTTTTTTTTCAAGCTACGAATTCTTTAGTCTTTCACCAATTACCACATATACTTACTCTTCTTTTGAGAGTGAATCTCCCCAACTTGGAGATCAACCTGTATTTAGATTATATGAATGCTCCCCTACTTTCTAAAAAGGTCAAAGAGAAAACACATCACCAAATTTTATGGTTGATGGTCCAGAACAAAACTTTTTATTGAGATCAAAACTCACCAGCTATTTCCTTGGTGCATATTATGATACTTATCTTGACCTCAGGCTCAAAGAATGGTTAGCAACGGATCACACTCTCACAGAAGAAGATAATTTTTACGGTGGAGTCGGCTCAAAGAACTCTCAAATTCAAACAATTGCCTAAATCACTTCCACAGATTTCCACAGACGATGCAACAACCGGTTTAGCATGATACGAACACGTCAAAAATAATTGATGGTCTTCCTGCATATAGTAAACAATGGAAAGCTTTCCTCACAATGGTTAAGGCTAAGCTGATCCAACAAACAATGTACCATAAAGGACTTCTGACAGTATTTACTAACACCTTAAGTTTCATTGCACACATTAAGAGTTTGAGTTCAAAAATTCATACCTGCTTTGTTACTTATTGAAAAAGAAAGTGAAACTGAAAAATTTTGAACATTCACTTACTACCACTTTCGTACATGTTGCTTCATTGTTGATACTTCGCTTGAGGTTCTCGCTTTGTTATGGGACTACTTACTCTAACTGGGAGTACATAACAGACATAAAAACATAAAATTGAACAAAAAATGCAAAGAGTGAATCCACCCCCAAACTTAAACTAAACATTGACCTCAATGTTTCGTAACAAGCCCGAGCGGGTTGACTCACAGAGGGTATTACAATATTACTTGCCTCTTCCTAGCTTTCACCAGAAAGGTTCCCTTATTATTTCCTGAAATAAAAATAGACAAAAATAAAACATTAGAAGTGTGGGTTACCTCCCACAAAGTGCTTCGTTTAACGCCGCATGGCTCGACGGTCCATTACCCCTTGTTTTATGGAGGGTATTTCCTTTTCCAACACTCGCTACTTTGTACTTCCATACCCACAAACTCATGAAGATAAAAAGCATGGCTAGCTTTTCTCTTCACTTTATCTTCCCCATTATTATCACTCTCCTTAGCCCTCTTAGGACTTTTGACATCATCATAATTTGGTTTCATTGGAGAAGATATGTTAGAGACTTTTTCTTGGAGGTTTTTGAGATTTTTGTTTTCTTGTGCACCTTCCGGTATACCAGTTGAATTTTTCTCATTTACCCCTGACCTGTGTTTCTTGACTCCCAGCATCTTCAAGGTTACTTCTTCATCAAATGATTTTAGCGTTAGCGTCCCCTTTTCAATGTCAAGATTACAGCGTCCTGTCGACAAAAAGGGTCTCCCAAGAAGGATCGGAGTTTCTTCATCTTCCGGAATGTCCATGATGTGGAAGTCAACAGGGAAAACAAACTTATCAACTTCTACTAGTACATCTTCCGCTACTCCATAAGATTTCTTAATAGTGTGATCGGCGAACCGTAATTGCGACTTACTTTCACTAATCTTGTCTAATTCAAGCCTTTTGAAAATGGATAACGGCATTAGACTCACACTAGAGCCAGAATCGAGAAGTACCTTTTTAAATGATATATTCTTGATAGTGCATGGTATCGCCACCGCCCCAGGGTCTCTTCTCTTAATTGGGATTTTTCTTGCTGCAGCGACTATACTACATTTTTCGATTGCCATTTTTGGTTCTCCCTCTAGTGATCTTTTTTTCGCCGATACCTCCTTCATAAATTTCTTATACACAGGTACGTGTTCCAGTGCTTCAAAGAAAGGTAAATTCACTTCTAACTTTTTGAACAAGGACGTGAATTTCCGAACGTCTTTCTCTTTTGAATCCTTCTTTGTTACTCGCAAAGGGAGGGGTGGTTTAATCACCTGTTCAACATCTTTCTTATTTTTTTCTTCAACTGGTTTCATTGGTAGTATTACAACTTCTGGCTCTTTTAGGTCCTCTCTTATTTCCAGATCTACCTCCATCGCCATAGGGTCACCTATCTCTTCTTTCTCTTTTTTCGATTCTGAACCCCTTTGACTCCTTGTTGTAACAACATTAATTTTCTCCTGGTCTTGCGGTTTTTTTCCGGTTGAGTTTGGTAAGGCTCCTTGTGCCTGTAGAGTAAGTTGATGTGTTATTTGCCCCACTTGAGTTTGCAGGTTTTTAATTGCCGCTTCCTGGTTCTTCTGATTTATTACTGATGTTTGAATGAACTGATTCACTGTCTCCTCCAACTTGGATTGTCCTCCTTGCTGTTGTTGTGGTGGTTGAGTGTATGGTTGGAATGCTTGTTGTTGATACCCTTGATTCGGTGGTCTTTGTTGGTACCCTTGGTTGTTGTATCTTGGTGGATAACCTTGTTGGTATGGCTGATTCTGATATTGATTCTGCCTTTGTCCTTGGTTATTATTCATGTAATTCACTTCTTCTTCTTGCACTGGTGGACAGAATCCTGTTTGATGATCTCCCTTGCACAATTCGCACCTAGCAACTTGATATGAATTAGATACCCCGTTCAGCTCCTTGATTTGTTGTGGTAGTTTAGACATTTGTTGTGTCAAAAGTTCCACTTGTGAAGTTAGCAATTTGTTCTGAGCAAGTAGAGCATCACTGTTGTTCAACTCTAACATTCCGGGTTTCTTATCTCTTACCGTTCGATCATGATTGCCTTGACGATCATTTAGAGCCATTCGCTCTATTATCTGAGTAGCTTCTTCAGGTGTTTTGGACATGAGAGAACCACCAGCTGTGGCGTCCAAAAGTGTCTTGTTTGTAGCTGTGAGACCGTTACGGAACATATGGATTTGGTCAACGTCTGAAAAACCATGTCCTTTGCACTTTCTCAACATAGCTTTATACCTTTCCCATGCTTCATTCAAAGATTCATTACTACCTTGAGAAAATACTGCTATTGCTGTTTTTGCTTCGAAGAATCGGTTTCGAGAGTAAAACCTTTCCAGAAATTTTTCTTCCAATGTGTTCCAATTTGTCATCACTACCTCGGGTTGATCCAGATACCAATCCTTTGCCTTAGATAGCAAAGAGTGTGGGAACAACCTCTTAAATAATGCTTCCTCATCAGCTTGAGCGACACCCGTAGTACCCGCTAACTCATAGAATCGAGTAAGATGCGTGTACGGGTCTTCATGGTCCAATCCGGCGAAAGGACTTGCACAAATCAATTGTATGATACCGGTCTTCAGTTCTGTCGGTCGCCCGTTGGCGGCAGTTCTCGCGAACTGAGGATTGAGTCTTGGACTATTAGCACATGGACCATTAGCAGCCATGTTGCCAACAGTAGGTTGTATAAAAACTTCCGGTTCTTCCTCCGTGAATAGTTCGTGAAAGAAGAATCCTTCTTGCGACTCGTCAATGGTTTCAAGTTGTTGTGACGATGTCGCGGTTGCGTTGTCTCTTGCTTTTGCTATGTTCGCTCTTTTTCGTGCTTTGCTATTTAACCTCCTAGCGGTCCTTTCGATCTCGGGATCAAAAAGAAGTTGATCGCTAGAAACTTTGCTGCGCATACACAATCTTCTGCAAAACTAGCAAACACGTGAAACAACCAAATAGAGAAAATAAAAATTAAAACTCAAAATAAGAACTATTGCAATGCATGCAATATTGACACCAATCCCCGGCAACGGCGCCAATTTGTTGAAAGTATTTGTGGGTAAATATTTTCTGTAATATATCGTATCCACAGGGATTGGTTAATATCACTGCCGTTCTATAGTTGTTTATTTTGAGTTAAGAAATTTGGTTTGGTTTGTTTTATACTAATAATAATATCAAAAGCAAATAATAAAATAAAAGCAAGTAAAGGACTTTGTGTTAACAAATAAAGAAAGATGTTGAGTCTTTAGGGTTCATCAACCTAATCCTATACAATTATCAATTAATTCACAATAGAACAATCCTTTGAATCATTATCTTCACTTATCCTCAAATAAGATTCCATTCCTGCAAATCAAATTAGATAACTTTTACCGTTATGAGATTCGATCTCTCCAAATCACAATAACGATAATAGTAATTAAGAACGATAATTATGAAAACCCAATTACAATTCCATCTCTGCAAATCGCAATTGAATCAATATAGTAACCTAGGGCAAAAGTTAAATCCTTTCTTTCGATCAAAGATTCAACAATGATGTAAATTAAAAACAAGGTTTCTTATTGATAATAAATTCAAACAATTGTTCACAGGGATTAATCAATGGTAATGTATATTCATAGGTTAACTACTACCTTAGACTCAACAAGAGGGATTTAGCTCTCCATAGACATGAAGAACATACAAGAATCAATGGAGGAATTCATCTTCATCAATAGAATGTCTTCGATTGGTAAAGAATTGGCCTTCAATTGTTATTCTTGGCTGCAATCTCAGAATGCTCTCCTAATTTCGCTCTTCACAAAAGTATATCTAACCACTTGGAAACTAGGGCTTTAAAACAGAACTTTTGGGCTTTTAACGCCGAGGCCGCGGCGCGGCAACGGGCTGGCGCGGCGCGCCCCTCAAACAGAAGTATTTTCGCGGCGCGCCTAGGAACTCTCGCGGCGCGCCCTTTGTACTTTCCATCTTTTTCTTCAGCCTTTGAGACTTCCAGCTTTCTTTCCTCCTCATGTTCTTCTTAAATTCTTATTCAGCTCAAAACCTGCAACAATAACACCCACAAGTGATTCGATTTGCTTTACGCACGAACTAAACTTATTCAGTTCAATTCTTAATAAAAACCTATGGATTCATCACATTTTTGCATTGGTTTAGAGAAGAAATCACTTATATTAACACATGAATTTACCATTAATTTACTCCTAACAACCATCAGCACTATGCCTTGACACCTGGTCAAAGTTCTCGACATTGAAATCCAAATTACCACGATTCTGATGATCTCTCCTTCCCAACAGACGGGACGGAGGTGGAGGTGGAAACCCGTGATGCTGATTGAAAGGATTATAGTGCCCTCCCACGTGATCAAACTCATTCAGATCATGGTGATCGTCAATTCTACCAGACACATCGTCAAACAGCCATGGATGTCCTCCATTCTCAACCCTTTTGGAGTTCTCGATGAGAACCCGCAAGTCATCCTGCCCCTTGGTCACATTAGTCAATGCTTCCATAAACTGCGCCATCTGCGCATTCATCTGCTCTGTCAGTTGAGCTCTCATCTCTGCCATTTGTTCCTGAATCTGTTCCATCTGCCTTCTCTGATTGCTCCTAGTCGGATACGGGTGATTAGCCGTCTTAGAACTCCTTCTGATAACAAAACAGTGAGACATAAGATATAAGACCTGCAAAACCTGCAAATACATGACATGTATGATATATGAATGATATGCATGAAATGTTTGTCAATTTTCAGGTATCCAAGAGTTCATCCCACTTTCAGATAGGACACAGAAACCCTGATACCGAATATTTGAATAACAATCCACGCACGAGAATAATTCAGCAAACTGAGCATACTTCATTCAAACATAACTGAGAATTTGAGTTCATACAAATAAAACACATAACCATGTCACAAAGTGCTCATAAGGCATACAAAAGAAATCCAGAACATCAAAATGCGACCCCATCCAACAATCCTGGACATGGGCGACAAATATCAAGCATAAACATCTAATCCACCATCATGGATCAAACAAATCCACCCCACGGTGATGCTAGGATCGCCTGATAACAGAATGAACTCCTCCATCTCCTCTCCGTTGGGCTCGGAGTCTTCTTAGTTCTTCTTCAAGCCGAGCAGTCTTAGCTTTCTCTTCTGCTAGTTGTTTATCTGAATCCCGCTTCTGCCTCTTGAGATTACTCTCTGATCTCTGTAACTGTAGGCACTCTTGCTGCTTGTGATACAAATCTTCCTCTAGTAACTCATAGGGACGCCTCCTGGTACTGGCTTGACTTGAACTTGCGCCTTCGACTTGTTTGAGCTGGTGCATCAACCTCATCTTTGCATCTCTCTCTTCAAAGAATTTCAAATTGGTCTCTTGCTCTCTTTCATGCAACCTGTAGTTGGTAACCAAAGCATCCTTGTAAAGTTCCGTTGGCACAAATTCGGATAGAATCAAAGGAGGTTGCTTTTGAAGTGGCGCAACCTTATCATATGGCAGCAACAAGTTTCTGACCCATTTTATAATCCATTCAACATACGGTGTCAGAGCGAGTGATTCCTTCTTCCCTAAATGGGCTCCATTATGCTTACGGATCTTCTTCCAAGCCACAATTATCTCTTTCAACTTTTCTGGATCCGGCCCCTTCTCAAAATAGACTGTCTCCGCTATTAAATGATCCGCCAGCTTGTCTTTCAACGTATACCCCAACTGACGCAAGGATACCACGGGATTGTAATTGATGCAACCTCTAGTACCAACCAAAGGAACATTACCGAACTTACCACACCCAACAATCACTTCAGAAACGTTAATTCGATACTTTTGCCACTGAATATCATAAGAAGTAAGTGACATAATCCTGTGTGTCCACTTGAGTGTATCCCTTGTCTTCACAAAAGGTCCTTTGCTGGGCAACAAAGAGAGGAACCAGATGAACAACAACTGAAGGCAACAAGTGATGGCACCACCACGTTTCTCATATCGGGAATGAATGGCGTAATAAGTATCGGCCGACAATGTAGGAATAGGATTCTTTCCCATGAAGATGTGTACCGCGGCTGAGTCTACAAAATTGGGAACATTTGGGAACATCACAATCCCATAAATGGCCACAGCAAGCAATGCATTGTACGCATTCCAATTCTTTTTCTCAAATTCCTCTTTAGCTTTTCTCACCAAGAACTTCAAAGAGAACCCCGAGATACCTCCATTCGACTTCCAATTATCAGATACTTCTTTTATGCTCAAATAAAGAGCAGCAGCGATCAACTTGAAATTCACTTCTTTAGGAATGTCGATGAATGGCACTTCGTCTTTTATCTTGAGATTAAGAATGATAGAGTAATCTTCCAATGTCGGAGCCAATTGGTAATCCTGGAACGTGAAACACCTCATTTCAGGATCATAGAATTGCATCAAAGTTTGCAAAGCAGGAGTATCAACCACGGTTTCCAACAAAGTCAAGATATTCCCATAATTATCCGTGAAACTCTTCAGGCAGAAAGCGGTCATTAACGAACTCAAACCCTCTAAGGCGGTCAACGGCTCTCGGAAAAAGCTGTAGGTGTGCGTATGTCTCTTTGCTTCCTTGACAGTATCAATGGGAGTGTCCATCTTCAACTTGAATGAACTCCTGAATGTCCCTGAAAATATGACATGCAAATGCTTGTTATACACATATATATTTTTTTTGCGTTTCTTTTGGAAATAAATATGCTATGATGCAAAGTGGCGGGGCTTGTTGCCGCCCACCAGGCATTCTGGACTGCCGGTAGCACACATAGTATAAAGCCAAAGGTTCGGCCTCAAATGGTATACCACACGGAACACGGAATATCAATCCACGGAACCAAAGCCCATAGTGAATAACACACTGGAATGGAACACAGATTACCACTCGAACAAGAACCATAGTACCCCACGAACAGGAACCAATAGTACACTCGAACAAGAACAGCGGTAACCCACGAACAAGAATAGTGGTAACCCACGAACAAGAATAGCGGTAACCCACGAACAAGAACAACGGTCACCAACAATGTACCTGTTAATATGATCATTGATTCCCGCCCCACTCACGGGTAAAATCTAGGCCAAGGTAAGGTCATGAAACGCAGTATACGGTCCGCCCGAAGGTAAGCATCATCACAGCGCGTAAGCGGGTGACGATAATACCTCCGTTTGAAACCACTACTCTGCTCGTGGTCACATAATCCATCCCGAGACGTACACCTCGAGACAAACCATGCTCCCACTCTATCCTAGGGTTCCTATGGTTCACACATAGCCTGGGTATTGGGCCTTTTACCTCTTGAAACACCCACCCAACAGACAGAGATCCAGACAGTCCAGAATATGATGCAGAAAAGTAAAAGCGCACATAGAATGCAATGCAAACAGGCAAATATGCAAAGCGATAAAACACCCAATGATAAACACACAAGCGCTAGGATCGACTCGCTGAGTCCGGACCAGCAACAGGTCAAGATATCCCCAGCAAGGTCGCCAGCTGTCGCTACCGCGAAAATTAACAGAGTCGCCACTAACATATTTATCCTGAAAAGGAAGGGAATGCCAGCAAACCACAAAACAAAACAACGGTCTCACGACCAGAGAAAAAAGGGTAAGGGAGTCGGTTACGCGAGGGGAAGGTATTAGCACCCCTCACGCCCATCGTACTCGATGGTATCCACGCCTGTGTCTAAAACTATGGGTGTGTAACAAATCTACGCTAATCTGGACTAGAATGCATGCAAAATGTAGGGAAAAGAAAGAGTTATACTCGCACGGGCCCTACCCCGCTGCCTACGTATCCGTTTTGCGGAATCAGAGGTACCGTAGCTCGGCTAACTAATTTTGTTTGTTTTCGTGTTTTTTAGGTGAACGAGTTACATTCACACTCCACTGCTCGACCTTTGGAGACTTATGCTTGGGAATGGAGCGGAAATAACAAGCTCTTAAGAAAAAAAATCAAAGAGTGTGGTTTGTGTTTTAAAGAATGCATGAGGAAGACCTAAGCTAAGGGGGAAAGCTTGCTACCTAATGTTATCATACAAAGGGTACAAGTCTAAACTAAACTAGCAACCTACGAGGGATAAGGGAACCAAACAATAATATCACACAAACGAGCATCCGCTCGTAAAGCAAACAAAACCAACGGTACTGACCGAATGGTAGAAAAGCGGTCCCGCCATAGCCAAGGGGAGCAGCTCAACCCAAGTCAACCAAGCATTAGACCTCGTGAAAATGATCGGGCCATAGACAAGAGGGCGGACCCCTCTCAGCAACCAAGCCGTCACGGATTGTAAAGGAAAACGGTGTGTGCGTACACCGAGCATCAACGTCGAGCGACGCGAGCTATAGGAAAGGCGGGGGTCCGATTGCATGAACCCTTTACCTGACATACTCGATAACAAGATCTTTTGCACGTTTGGAAGCAAGCAACGCGAGGCGTGCGCCTACCAAACAGACTCGATGAGACTAGGCGGGGGTTGATTACGAACCCTTGACCGCATGCCTTCCATGAGGACTTAACGGAGTGCCATATAGGACTTATTACACCGTGACTCCCTGCCGCAAAGCACAAATATAAACACACCAACAAAAACAGAGCCTCTTTCGAGGACTTGGCCAGATGCATGTCTAGGTCCTACTTCTCATGTTAAAGGATGATGCGAGAAAACGATAAAGTGCGAGAAAAGTAAAATGAAACGGGATCAATACCAAACTGATGATGATCCGTAAACTAAAGCGAAGCAAAGCGAAGAAAGTAGAATCCCGCAAGCGAGCTAGCAAGCAAAAGCAAATGGTCAGCACACCGATTAGCCACAAAAGCGCACAACGGTCGACATGCGCGTCGAGCATAATCACAATACACCTGCAAGAGGAACAAGCAAACCAAACAAGCAGATATAAAGTAATAGTGATCGCGTCTCCCGGATGAGAACACGATACGAGTGAATAGGATTGTGTTCCGCAAGTGAAGCGGAACACTCGGGTAATAATCGTCAACCGGTGACTATCCAAAAGCCTTGCATACTAGCACACAAGTTAGAGATAACAAACATCGCAATCGGAATTGCGTTATTGCATTATAAGCTAAAAGAAAATGAACAATTAACGCACACATAAAAAGGACAACAAATGCCAAGAGGTAAACACACATTAATAACCTACAATCAATCAATATCAATCATTTCATGAGATAGTACGTTTCACAAGCTTTCCGATGATATAAAGAACATGCAAATCGGAGTTACGAGTAAAGAGATACGAAAGTTTGAAGTTAGAAAATAAAACACAAAAATAACACACAGGAACCGGTTCCCACCTAGGGACAACCCGGTTCCTGGTGCAAAATACTAGAGAGTCAACATTTTAGAAAACTGGGAACCGGTTCCCACCTAGGGACAACCCGGTTCCTGGTACAAAAACACAGAGAAAGGCCAAATTAGCACGCTGGGAACCGGTTCCCACCTAGGGACAACCCGGTTCCCCATACAAAAAGCCAGAGAGTCAAAAATTCAGGAAGCTGGGAACCGGTTCCCACCTAGGGACAACCCGGTTCCTGGTACAAAAACACGGAGAATGGCCATTTTGGATTGAGTGGGAACCGGTTCCCGCCTGGGACAACCCGGTTCCTGGCGTATAAAAACAGAATTTTGCACACTTTTGAAACCTTGGAGCCGTTCGCACTCAATCCAAAAACGTACCAATTCGAGATTAATCACAAACAAACATCAAATATCATGGTATACATGCATTCACACATCAATCGATCCACATGTCAACAATCATGCCAAGTGCGACGCGTCAAACAAAGCAAATATCAATCGAGAATATGGCACATGCATTTATACGAACACGTTGAGTACATCGCAAGCAACACAAATTACCAACAACAATTATACAAACAAAATCACCAACAAATCACATATTCAACCACGAGTAACACAATTCATCATCAACGGATATCAATTACATGCAATGAACATCAATTCTAAACACAATCCACATGAACACGATCAATTCGAGCAAAGAATACGCAAATTCACCGATCAATCATCATCAATCATCCATTAATCAAGAACAAGAGGTAGATCTAGATTTGAATTCACATATAATCAACAATTAAGCACTTAATTCAAGGTTCAAGGCTTACCGGATGAAGATCCAAACCGAAGCGCGAACACGAACACGATCACGATACGAACGCGAACACGACACGAACTCGAAAACGAAATCTGGAATGAGGGAGAGAGAGAGGCGCGCCACTCTATGTGGAGAGAGGAAGAGAAATTCGAACTTTGATCCTTGATTCTTCAATCCACGTCCTTGATCTTGATGAAATTTGATGAATATTGATGAAAGTTTTATGTAATTTGTGGTTTTGATTCAAGAGAATTGAGAGAATGTGTTTGTGAAGAATTGGTGAATTGAAATTATGAGAGTTCCCCCCCCCCTTTGATTTGTGAAGAGCAAAATGTTTATATATTGTCAACGCGAAATGTCCAAATTGCCCTCGGTGCGTCTTACTTTAGCTCGTTTTTAAGGAAACTCGGTTCGGCTTTGAATTTCGGAACGAAACCAATGCCACTATGAAGATGACCAAATTTTTGACTCATCGCCGCGAGAATCACCTCAATCCGATAAGCGGTGAAGAAAATACGCCCGTTTGAATGACGAGAAACGCCGATTCATCTGGCGCGACTGTGCAGAATTTTGTGAGTACCGCTCAAAGAACTCGATAAAACCCTATCTTCGGCTCAGAATCTGAACAGGCATGTGTGACGAAGAAACGAAGCTAACGAAATTTCCGAGAAAATGCCGCCGGAATGGACTTCATACGATAAAAATCGAAGAAGTTATGAATTTTCAAACTCGGCGCGACATACTCGAAAACACACTTTTTACCGAAACAGTGCGACGATCCTTAAAATTCTGGGAATCTCCCCTGCATAATTGGCCTTCGGTCCAAACATATGAAATCTTGGTAATGATGGTACGGAGCTCCAGTTAAATTTTCAAGTGAATCCGACGAGCGGATTAGGAGATATGAATTTTCCGAGGTCCGAAACCCTACATTCAGCACTGTTTTTCACTGTGAAACCTCAAGTAATTTGCAAATCTGACAACCTTCCTCAAAGAATTGGCTTCCAAGCCGAACACGAAAGTTGTAGATATCGTCGTAACAGTCGAGACATCGCGGGAACTTAGCTCATATCACCTTCCAAATATGACTTGCGAATTTTCTCGTATTTCCACTGTTTAAACCATTTTTCACGCCTTTCTTCTTAAACCCATGAAAACTCTTTTTTATTTTTCTTCGATTTTTGAATGACGAAATAAACGTCATTATTAACTTATAGCTCCAATAAAGAGGGCAAATTTTGGGGTGCAACAATGCCCCCTTAACCATGTGCTATTTACCACAATACCACTTAGTTCATTTCCAACTAATCCATTAGTTTTGCCAGTATTGCTCTTACACTTAAGAAGAAATATCCCCCACTCTCCCTCTTGATTACTCTACTAACCTTTATTTAATTCCATTAGGTATATAGATTAGATTTTTTATCTCTTAACCTTGCATACTCATGTTCAAAGAGTTTAGTGCAGGTTGGGATTTCATTTTCTGCGTTTTCGGTGTCACCAGAAAATGCAATAGATTGTTAAATTGGAGTTTAGATAAGACATATTTTATCTCAAGTTTCAGCTGCCACAACTCTCTTTCATTGTTCTTTTTTAAATTGTTGTTCGAAATAGAAAACATTAGTAATCTCTGCTTTAATCCTAACTTTTGCAGAAAAATAAGATTTCCAGTATAAAATACAAAAAAGCTTATAGGTCTCTCTTTCATCTTTCCATTTATCAGATATTTACACACATTTGGTTAACAAATACCATAACCCTTGAGGAATGCATTTTCAGGTACGTTTTTTAAGAGAATGGTTTTTTGTAACAGAGTGATTTGCATGATTTTTATACATGTCTCATAGGTTTTTCTGAGTTGATTGTTCTTCTGATGATGTTATCTTATAAATCATGGAATATTTAGTCAGAAATAGTGCAGTGCTTTAAAATATCAACGTAAATATTTCAACATTTTTGAAAACATCAATGTAAATATTTCAATATTTAGATTATCAATGAAAATATTTCAAAATTTTTAGTGGTGATTTCATTATTATACGTATAACATAATGAATATATGAATTGGTCATTTTTATTAAATTTCATTATATATTTTTGTATCTATTGTATTCAAACCTAAATTGTTATGTACTTTTTACTCATACATTATTTAATTTTCTTTATTATAGAAATTTTGAATATTCTTTTATACTATTATTTCCAAAGTATTGGGTTCATTATTTATTTTACGTTCATAAAATACAACTTGATTTAAAATCAAGTGAAAAATGTTTAAAAAAAAAAGAGTTAAAAGGCAGTGTGCACTGACAGTGTAAAATACTTTTACACTGTCATCCAATAGAGAGTTATCAATCTGCCATGTCTAAAATTCTTTTAAATAAAAAATATTTTAATTAAATACATTATGGTGATTGGTTGACAATGTAAAAATATTTTAAGTGTCAGTGCATAACCCCTTTTCTCAAAACAAAAAACAACCTTTTATATTAAAATAAAGGGTTAATACCTATTTTCACCCCTGCCATATGGGGTTGGTTTGAAAAATCCCCCTGCCAAAAAAAAGTTGCAAGAATTCCCCTAACATTTGAAGATTCTCTCGTTTTAAACCTTGTAAAAAATTTGTTTTTAAAATCAACCTTGCCATTTGAAGATTCGGTCATTTTAAACCCTATAATCTTGTAGATCACGTCGTTTTAAACTCTCTGGAATATGACGGGCAAAGTTGGTTTTACTAAAAAAAAAAATAATTTATAGGGTTCAAAATTATAGAGTCCTTCAAGTGGCAAGGTTGGTTTTAAAAGTAAAAATTTTACAAGGTTTACAACGAGAGAATCTTCAATTGTTAGGGGAATTCTTGCAACTTTTTTTTTTGGCAGGGGGTTTTTCAAACCAACCTCATATGGCAAGGGAGAAAATAGGTATTAACCCTAAAATAAATCATTTATTAAGAATCGTATTCTTTTTTATAACCAAAAGTGGAAGAAGCTATCGTTAGTAAGAATCATTTAATAAGAATCGTTTTTTATTTATACTACAACAGTACCCGTGTGAACGTCTGGGAAACACATCATTACCGTGCGAACGCACGGGTAACATGTAACGTCCTGAGTTTAATTAATTATTTAATTAAATTGATCAAGGATTTATTCGTTGGAATTAGTTGAAGTCGGGATTTATCAGTATTATTCCAAAGGCATAATTGGATTAATATGTTGATTTGAGCAGTTAAGTTGTGGTCGGATTAGTCGGAGAAATACAATTGCGAGTTAGTATTATTTAAGTTATGGATTGATGGTAGATGTGGAATATTATTGGAAATAATAATCATTATGTTATGTGATTATTCAATTATGTGTGTTATTTAACATAATTAAGTAATTATAGAAATATTATGAATTGGGCCTAAGGGAAAGAAATATGACACAAGAGATTGGATTGTGGGTTAAGCCCAATTAAGAAAAGAAGGATAGTAAGAGTTAGAGTTTTAGAGGTTTGGTCTCATAACTCACTTTTGTGAGAAAGAAGAGAAGAAAGAGGAAAGCAATGGCATGAAGAGGGAGAACTCCATTGAAGAAGGTGAAGCTTTTGCTAAGGTAAGGGTGGGGTTCTTACTCTCTAAGGGTTGACATGATAATGTTTATGGTGGGTTAGATTGTATGTTATTCTCCATGGATGTGTGAGTTCAAAATGTTAGGTTTTGAGTGAAATCAATTGTGTAATGTGTGAATACAAGATTACACTCAAAGATGTTTTTGATTCATGGCAAACTCAAATAAGCATTCAAACAACAAGACGGAAGCAGAAAACTTAAAGAAAAGCAAGCATTGATCACTCATAGGTCAACCCATTATGTTTATATGTTTAAAGGTTGACTCAACACAAGCAAAACAAGAAGAATGCAGAAAAGCAGCAGTTAGGTCGACCTACCATCAACCCAGGTCGACCTAAAATGGAGAAAAATTCATATACTCCTGCTAGGTCGACCCACACATCATTTAGGTCGACCTAAATTGATGAATTCTACATACCAGCCTGTTAGGTCGACCTACACATCAACTAGGTCGACCTAATCTGTGAAAATGTCCCCAGAATGCATCAGAAGAGGATTCTGGTCGACCTACTCCTTCAACAGGTCGACCTAACTGGGAGCAAAATTCTGCAAGCTCTGTTAGGTCGACCTAAGCACTACAAGTGGTCGACCTAACTGATCAAGAAAGTTCAAAAATCAGTTTTTCTTGGTTCTAACTGTTATGCAATCATATATATTGTGCAAGGGTAATTATTCAAGCAACACCAACGACTGAAAGATACATAAACGCTTCTCATCTTCGTTCTTCATCATCTCCAACACAATTACACATAATCATTCTTGCGTTGCGGGTTAGTGATGAGTTCGATAACGTCCATGGAACGGAATTGAAGATTCCTAGTGGGTGAAGGTTTGTGGGGTTTGTTGGTGAATAAAATCTGCGGGTTTTGTCCTCCACGACGGGTGGTTCTTGGGGGTTTTTATCAAGAGGCGTTCATTGAGGATTCGGCTGAGTGTAACGATTGAGGAACGGGGAGTTCAAGGAATCAAGACACTGCAGAAGGGAATCAAAGTGAAGCTCTTGGATAACCTTGATCTGGCTCAAGATTAAGGGGGAAGAAGATTCAAAGGATCGACGTAATTGGTTTATCGTTTATCGCTTTGTTATCTTCTTTGTATATACTACTTTCAACATTAATGAAAGATTACCCAATTTCAATTTGGAATTGGGGGCAGACGTAGTCGTAGCGAGGACGATCGACGAACTGCCTAAACAAATATCGTGTTCTTGTCGCTTTTACTTTTTCATTTACATTCTGTTCATATTTGGTTATAATAGCAAATTGATCAACGATTCGAGTGTTAAGATTGTGAATTAAGTTCGTTCATAAACATCACAATCCATCACACATTGAATTACCTTCAATTTGATCATTATCACCAAGTGTTTGTATATTTGTTTCTATCACTCTTACTGCATTGCAAACATTGTCCATCATACAAAAAGTTAATCTGATTTTCATAAGAGAAACATCTTGATTCTGCGACATATACTCTTATCATTTACTTCAAGTCTTTGACTGGTTTTTTAAAACACATATATAATCGTTTCGATAGTGGTTCGGAATAGACGCGAGTCGATTCAGAATTCACTTCCGCTGAAAAGTCGTTTAAATCCGTAAAACTGTGAACGATCTATTCACCCCCTCTAGATCCTAAGGCCTGCGTCTACATAATGTTGTATGTATTGATGGAAATGATATGTTATAATGCTTCTTACCATGATTCTATGTGTGAGTTTTGAATTATAGCATGTGATCAGTGGTTTTCACACATATATTTACCATTGTTTTTAAGCATTTTTAAGTTATGTGATTTAGTGTTTTGTTTCATTATTCGTCATTTTAAGCTTTGGTTGTATGTTTTAATGTTTTCAGGCTCATATGGATAAATCGGAATAAATCAGTGCAAAACTCGGAGTTTCGAAGGAATTTCAAAAAGCATGTTTCAGGAGGCCTGACACGGGTGGCCGTGTTGCTCAACACGGGCCGTGTCAGGAAGAGCGCTGGAACAAAGTGTGGAAAGAAAGGAAAAACAGTGGTGCAACACGGGTGCCCGTGTTGCTCAACACGGCCCGTGTTGCTCAACACGGCCCGTGTTGCTAAGCCTGGGACCAAAGAAGAAAAAGAAAAATACCAGGGGACCAACACGGGTGCCCGTGTTGCTCAACACGGCCCGTGTTGGGTTTGACGCTGATTTCAGTGATTCTTGTGATTTTGTTCAGTGGTTTGCCTGCAAGGGTGTTTTTGGGATTTCCAACCAACTTAAGTGAGTCTGCACTATTTAGGAGGGTTTTCAAGATGAATTAGGGATCTTTTTGGCCACACGAAGAATTGGAGGATTGAGAGAAGAAGCCTATGCAATTGGAGAAGAACAGAGAACTCTCATGAGCGGAAGCCATTGAAGATCAAAGTTCATCATCTCTATTGTAATGTCTTTATTTGATATCTTTGTAATTTCTTTGGATGATATGAGTAGCTAAACCCCCCAATGCTAGGGGGGGTGTCCCTGATTAACATTTGTGATGATTTTGAATTCCGAATTTCAATAACATATTTCTCTTTTACGTTCAATTTAATGGTATAAGGTTTTTAATGCTTTCCTCGTCAGACCAACTGGATTGATTTATGACTGACAATTAGGATTGACCTCCATTGTTAGGGTTTTTATACCATTATACTATAGTAGATATCACCTAGGACTAGGGATACCCTATAGTAACCGGATTGTTCTTGATTATAATAATACTTGATTTGATCACTAATTTCGAAGGACTTTGGGATTAGGATTTCAATGTTCAAAGTTTTGCCCACTAAGGACTTAGGAGCAAATACTCTTAAGAACCGGTAATTGATAAGTTGAATTTTGTTAATGAAACAAGGGTTTAGAATTGCTACATGTTAATGCACACACCTACCCTGGCATGTTACTCATAGTTGGCCAAATCAAACTTTTTAAGCTTATTTGCAATTTAATTCGTAATCATAAAAACCAAAACCCCCAAGGCTTTTTGTTTAATTGAGTTCCTACTAACTCTATAATATCACGCAGTCCTTGAGATTGATATTCGGGGAGTTTTCCCTTTATTACTACAGAGGCAAAATAGTACACTTGTTATTTTACCGATCAGCATGTTTGGTGGAAAGAATGAGAAAACCTAACTTTTGGGATTTGGGTAAAATTCGTAGAGTTGCATGATTAATAAGGTTTTGATGAATCTAGGGGTACATATGAGTTGTATATATGATATGTATGTGATCTTTGTGTGCAATTTTGAGCTAGAACCTGGATTTGGGTGTTGGGATGAGAAGGGGGTTATGCTGAACTCGTGCAGGGGAATGTTCCTGCACTGCGATGGCGGCGCGAAAATTAGATGGCGGCGCGAACTGAGTAGTTGGTAGGCTACTGACATGTGGTTCGCGGCGCGTCTGTAGGGTGGCGGCGCAACTGTAGGCAGATTTGAGAAAAATTCAAATATGTGTAACTTTTGATCCGTAACTCCGTTTTATGTGCCGTTCGAAGCATTGGAAAGCTAACGCAATGAAATATACCATGATGCAATAAAATGATTTATAGTATATAGTCTCCTATTATGTTTATTAGGATTAAGTGATGAACTATGTTGTGTTAACATATGAAGTATGCTCTTTGTTATGAATTGAGGTAACCATGTTGCGGTATAACTTGATGTATGTTTTCCTTATGACGATACAATGCTATTGGGGTGATGATATGTAACTTCCTTATGTTGAGATAATGATGTATGTGATGATAGGCATAATTGATAATGATGTTGTATGCTATGTGTGATTATTTGTACGTCTTGAGAGGTATGAGCTAATAGTGATGCCATGTGGTGAATTAACAATGAGTATGTCTTTATTAGGAAGTTGAATATAATGTGTTATGATGATTACTTGAATTGTGTAATATGATGAATGTGTTGATGTTGTTGTAAATGAGATGAAATGTTGTTGTTGCTAATATGAAGAACTGTCGTTGTTGTTGTAGACCATATGGTCAATGTTGATAGGTTGTATTGAGATGTATTATGTTGATAAGAAAGAGGTTGATTAAGTCGTTCAAGTTGGCTATGTTGTGCATGATGGTTATGTTGTTTACGTGGATTTATGATGTTTAAGTTGGCCTAAATGGCAATCGTTTAAGTTGGTTAAGTTGTTTATGTTGTTTATGTTGCTTAAGTTGGTTAAGTTGTTTATGTTGTTTATGTTGCTTAAGTTGGTTAAGTTGTGAGTGTGGATGTGTATCATTGAGTCACATTCATTGCATTGTTTAAGTTGGCGAAAGTGGCAAATGTTCAAGTTGGCCTATATGGCAAATGTTTAAGTTGGCCTAATGGCAAATGTTTAAGTTGGGAGTTTACTCCAAATGGTACCACATGCATACGCATAACGTGAAGTCGCATATTGAGTTGCATTTTGAATGTTTGTGATTATGATGATGAGATGTTTGTTGTGATGTGTTGGAATCTTACTTGTGGAATGCATATATTGTCATGGTTGACTGTTGACATTGTTGTCATTTCATAAGTTGATTATGTGATTTGGGTTGTTGAGATGATGATATGTTTGTTGTGACATGATGATAGTATAATTGTGAAATTGAATATGTTGTCTTAATTGATTAATGATATTGTTTCCGTTTTGAAAGTTGTACTATATTGATAAGTTGTTTTGAGATGAAAGTGCTTTGAGATGTTATGTGATGCGAAGTGGTGAAATTATGTATGATCTATGTCTCCTATATTATTTATCATGCATTCCTTTATATTGTAAGATATCCCACCCCTTTGCTGATATTTCCCCTACCATGGGAAATGGGGAGGTACTCAAGATTAGTCGTGGATGTTCGAGGTTATTTATGTGAAGTCTTTATGTTGCTTTATGGCAAGTCGAGTTGGTGTCCATTGCTCTGATACGTAGCACTCGGGGGGATTAGTCGTTATTGTTTAAGCTGTTGTATTATAAGTTGATATTCATTTTAAGTCGAATTGAAAGATGTTTTTAGGTTGATATTGGAAGTTATTAGATAAATTTTTGTTTTCCGAATGCTATGTATCTTTGTTAAATGCAATATAAGTAGGTTTGTTTGGTTAAGTCAAAATGTGACATCCCATCGTTTGATGAATAATTTTAGATGCACTCTGATTTTCGCTTATAATTGTGGGGTTGTATTTGGGGTGTTACATAACACATCAGTAATGAAGAAAGATCACGGGTAACACACTTGAGCCGTGCGAACACACGAGTAATACATCAATACCGTGTGAACGCACGGGTAACACATCAATATCTTGAAAACACATGGGTAACCAGGTCAAGATCCGTATAAACACGCAGGTAACACACGAGTTTTGTGTGAACGCACGGTTTATCTGGCCAAAATACTTCTGAACGCATGGGTTATTCCATTTTTTTTACAATTCAATAAAATAAAAGTAAATGTTTTTAAAATGGTCTGTGATTCCAAACATGATCAAATGTTATCTTTTTTAACTACTTATGCATCAACTTTATTTTTCAAATCTTCTTAATTTAATATACATTACTTTTTGACATTATATACTTTTTGGGTTACCAAAATACATTACTTTCCAAATTTCTACATTGTTTTATAATAACATTTTAGATAGTGTTAGCTGAAGATTTCGTTTTGCAAATATGATCCTTCGAAGGGTGAAGACTCGAAGGAGGATGGTTCCGGATGACCGTCTTTGAAGGTAAAATGGCTCCTAATGGCCATGTTTCGAGGATGAAGAGTTTTTAAGTCATAACGGAGATAGTGAATGCTGAAGCTAGTAGGAGTGTATATCTTCGAGACTTAGACAAATTTTACGAAATATGTTAAGTACTAATGCTTAGTGTATTTCTGTGGTATTTTAATGTTAAGTTATATTGCCACGCGTCGAAGGAGGATTCAGGCGGGAGGATTTGAAATTTGAAGAAGTTTTCATAACTGTCTAGAGACAGATGGCTTTCCGAGGATTCTCATGAGAAACGTGGCATTAGATTAGCGTAGGACCGTTAATGTAATACCCGGTATTATATTGTCCGATTTATCATCATTAATATAACGTGATATGATTAGTGAGACAAATATAATACACCTTTTATTAGTAGGCTTAATGTAATAATTAGGCCAATTAGTAACTATGGGGGCATTATAGTACTTTCACCCTTAATATAGAATTAGGACTTGTTTGGATCCCTCATTCTTTCCTTATTCAAACCAGAATTTTGTGAAGGAGAATAGAAGAGAGGAAGAAACGTGAAAGAAGAGGAAGAGAAGAGAAGAGTCCCAATTTGGTCCAAGCTCCACACTTGCATGCAACAGAATCTGTCCAAGCTTTGATCCTACCATAATCTTCACCTTGCTCTCAGCCTCATCATCATTCTCTTCATCAAGTTCAGATTTTTGAGGTGAGTCCATAGTTAGATGCTTTGGGGTTGCATGTTAGGGTTATGATTGGGGTTTGGGAGTGTGAGATAATTAATAAACATATGATGCTAAATATGTTAATTTCTCGTGTTGATCTTTGTATGCTGATGTTCTTAACTGCATTTGCGTAATATAAATTCGTTGGGACTGATTTGAGGATGCAGGGAATCAATTAGAGGGGTTGGGTCTTGTTTAGAACTCTTAAAATGCAGAATTTTTGGGTCTGTCAGCGATGTAACCGGTTACATGGTTGATGTAACCGGTTACATGTGTGAAAAAGGGTGAAAAACGCAGTTTTTAGGTCATGTAACCGGTTACATGATTCATGTAACCCGTTACATCACTGTTTGGGGCAGATTTTCCAAAACATTGAAAATTCATAACTTTTGCGTCGTAAGTCCGTTTCGCGCAAACTTTATATCGTTGGAAAGCTAGTAACATATACTATCTAATAAAATTGATCCCCAAATCAGAATGTTTGATTTGATAATACTAGAACCCCACTTAGTGCGCCTCGTCGGGCGAGATTTTACGTTACTAACTCCCCCGAGAGCGGTTCCGTTCCGAATAGAGAACCGAACGCCTCCTTAGTCGTGTGAGACTTGTTTAAATTGTATTTGAACATGCTAATGTTGTATATGGTCATGGATGTGTTGATTCTCAATATGTGGATCATTAATCAATGCATTATATCGATATGCTTTATGATGATCACATTATGTTTATCCGCCCGTTCGATTGACGTTCGGAGATGGTTGCTTGTTTGTGGCATGATGCTTTGTGTGATAATGATCATTAATGCCCGTTGTTTCGGTTAAACATTCGGGATTGATTGTATTGTGTGATTGACGCTTGTTATGCGTGTGGTATGCTAGAATCGAAGTGGGCCACTACTAGGTGGTAAGGCACCATTGTATGTGGACTAGTTTCCAATTACCATTGCGATGTGCTCGTGAGTTTCCGTACGGGGTTTTACTCACTTGCTGTTAACACATTGGCGTTCTTGGTATGATTAACACACCTGAACTACCGTTGCAGTGTGCTTGTGAGGGTCTGGAGGCGTTTTACTCACTTGCTGTGTACACACTCGTGTGCTCGGTATGATGGCGTTATGCGGCTAAGTAAGCCTACGCATAACAGGTAAACCATCTCTAGTGATGCCATGAAGGCTACATCATTAGGTTCCTACCCGGATGGGCTCATGCGTCGAGACGGCGTGTTGCACTTGCTGTTAACACCACGTGCGTACAGATGGTTAATGGGACGGTGTCGCCTCTTAGGAAAGGTCATCTCGCAGCCAAGTAGGCTTGTGCGAACCCATTTAATCACTCTTGCAGGGTGCTTGTGCAAGTCTCTTGACAAATAGGCATGGGTGAACCCACCGAGGGTGTGCGTGCAGCCTTGGTAGTTTGGTTGTTACCACTTCTGGATTCCCCGTACATGGGTATGGGTCTGCATACGTGTTTGTTGTACTATTTGTGTACTTGTGATATGATGACTCCTATGGTGGACGATTCATGTGTTTGCTCCGTACTTGTACCGGATGTGAGGTTGAACCCCGGATCAATGGTGGATTCGGTTTGTGATGCATGTACCCTGTAGAACCGAGTGGACCCATAGGATAGGAGGACTCACTGAGATTTAGTAATCTCACCCCAATCAACTTATATTTTTTCAGGTGCAGTTAGTAGCGTTTGGTCAGTAACAGGTTTGGACTGAAGACTTGGAAGTGGTGTTGGCTCGAAGACCTCGTTGGTTTTGACATTCCGCTGTGTAAGATCCATTGAAGACTCATGTATTATGCTTCTTAGTAGAATATTATGTTGTATTTTATATGGATATTTCTATAATTATAGCTTTTGTATGTACTCAATATCAATTTTAACGTTTCATGCATAATATACTAGTCAGTTATGTATGGGGTGTTACAGTTGGTATCAGAGCAGGTCGATTCTCGGCCGAGCCATGAGACATCACTAGCAATTCCTTTCTTCCTCACATGTGTGTGTTGCTGGTCTGATTTTACTGATATCTCATTCAGTTGTTGAACTTGATCAACTCATCGACTGAGTGCGAGACAGTAGGATTACGACAGAGCCGCCACGAGGACTCGTAACCTGCAAGGTTGTGAACCTAAGTTGTTGGAGTGGGACGAGTAATGAATTGTTAGACGTTTTAAGTGGATGATATTGGAGTCATCAAGATTAAGGAGAGCGTTCGATACGAAGTAGTGATACCCAAACTGTCAAGGTGTGGATTGAGGCAGCTAAAACCCCCAGGATTTTGATTGGACGAAGTGAAACCTTCTCTAAGTCTTGGTGATAGCAAGGAAAATCCAAATAGGATTGAGTGGGAGCCTTGTAAGTGAGATTCTCCGAAGGTGTTGAGCTGTGAATTAGTAGAATTCAGTACTGATGATGCTGCCGGTGTTAAGTGTGACGGGTGAGCTGATAGGACAAAATGGCCTCTGGAAATGCGGACAGAAGAGTTAGACCTTTCTGATTGCGCTGGTACGGACAATAATTGGGTGGATTAAGTATTAGATCCTGATCCAACTTGAAGTACCCTAAGCGGGAGTAGTTACCTAGTAGATGTTGGTGGAATGTATGAGTGTGGTAACTTAAGATTGGCGAAGCTTGAATACCTTGTCGGTGGAAGAGGGCATGCATTTCCGTTCTTATCATTTTGTATTTAAGTTCTAGAACTACGCTAGATGGAATATGAAATGATGTAGAAGCGTGAAATGCAGTGACCTAAGTTCTTGTTAGTTGTTGTTTGTCTGACCCCGAGTGAAGCCATAGAACTACGCTTGGCATTGGGCGTTCAGGCGAGTAAGAACTAAGATCTATCTGGAACGTCAGTAGGATGATCGCAGTTGAGTCGAATGTTAGGAACCATAGTATTCCTATCTGGACTGAATTATCCTTGGAATCTCATGCATGCGTGGGACGAGTGGGTACGTGCACTGCATGGTAATCCGAAGTTGAACTTCAAATCTTCGTGCTTGGAGTTTTGGCTTTCCAAGTAAGTGAACCTTGAAGTGTAGCACTCTAAGGTTTTAGCATCCTGAGTAGTGTGATTCGAAGGATTTGAGGAACGATGAACCTATTGGAGGCCTGTTCAGACACTTGTCGGTTGTGACTTTAGGATACGCGTGGAGATCATTATACGCCACTGAGGTAGGTTACCTAGATACATGGCCTCGGAGTTGGACCACCATGTTGGTACTACCAGACGGGTATAATGCCACCGTATCTCTATCGTGCACAAGATGCGTGAGTAATCCTTTTTCTGACATGTGTGGGACAAAGGTGATCTGAAGCTCAAGGTAGAATTCTGATTTGGAACTTGTGAGATGCAGATCCAGACTCTCATAAGGTATGTGGGATAAGGATCCATACGTCACGCTCGATAGTAGAGGAATGACTAGACAGCCGATGGTGAAATGGATCAAGATCCAATACTATACTTATAGAGACCCTGAGTGATCGTGATTGCGTGAGTTACTATCAGATTGTACCTTGGGGATGTTCTCGTTTCATTAAGTGCTAAGTTGGCAATTTTGTATGAGTGCCTAGAGTGAAACTTATGTGCGGTCATGATATCCTGGTCAGCATAGTGAGTGGCTATCATGTACCATTGGCGACCGGTGATGGAATATGCGAATTATGTCTTGGACTAGTTCGATGTGTGATGTGTCTGGTAAGGTATTGCTAGATACTCTGAGTGGAGAAGTGTTAATCTTGGTAAAGCATGGACATTTTGGTTTGAGAACTGCTAAGGAGTTTATAAGAGAGATGTTCGAAGTGCAATTTCTTGCATTGTAGCTACACTCTGACTGTTAGAAGCACTGCAATGAAGGATGCAGCCGCCAAGGAAATCAGTTTAGTTCAGAGGTAGAACAAACATTAGATGACTGTGTGAATGGAGTGTGGCTATGGGAGTATTGTTATATCGGTAAGTCGCACGAGTTACCAGAGGTGATACTACGCTAAGAGAATGAGGGTGTATGGTTGAGTAAAAGTTGTGTAGAACTGCTAGAGTTATCATGAGCTGCAGTACGTCGTGAAGGGTTCGATATACCGGTTGAGCAACAAGATTGGTTGGAATGAAAAACATAGCAGTTGTACGTTGTGGAAATCAGTGACAAGGACGAACCTCTAAGTCAGTGAGTATTTGGGTTTCAATGTCCTGAGATCGAAACGTGTACCCAAGTTGTGGTAGATGAACTATATGGAATGGCAGAGTAAGTAGAAGCTTGATTCAGAAGAGTACGCAACTTCAAAGAGTAGTAGTCGATGATGGATGTATATAGAGTTCTGGCACGTGTTGTAATTGGACGACTGTAGATAAGGAATTATTGTGTATTAATGGGAACTAAGTGAATTATGGATATAGTATGACTCAGAGGATTTCAAGGTGTGTGACTTGTTGGGATCAGAGTAGCGCAACAGATCAAGGAAGAATCAGATAAGTCTGAGGTAGGAACGAACGGACTATTTGTAGGATTTTATGTTGGGATGAAAGTATCTTCCTAAGGGAAATTGTCGAAGCAGCGTTTCGTTCATTCCAGTCACTCGAGGATCCACCATAAACTCGAGAGGTGTTGTCTATGGGCCAACTTGGGAATACTTTTTGTGGATGGCATGCAGTCCGACGTTCGTAGGTCATCAGTTTAGCTTGCAAGTCACAAGGGTTGGATTGAGTATCAGACCGTCGAAATGCTGAAGGCTAGAGAGGACATTCAGTTGGCGCAAGATCTTTGTGGTTATGCCTTGTGTACTATGATTGTACAGGAAGACTGGTACAATGGTTACAGGTCAGTTGTTGAATTTCGCGTCTTATCAGTAGAATCTTGTTCGAAGTTGTCGAATGTCAAGGCGATAGTCGCAAGACGATTACACCTTCGCGGTTTACGGTAACAGTTTTATAAGTAAAGATAAATTTGGAACAATCATCCTAAGACTTTGGGAACCAGAGGTTAAGACCAAGAATTTGGCTAACACCTAATGTCATTGTTTGGACTCGAGTGGAGAATTATTTGAAGTGTTATCGCATAAGTGGCTTTGTGGCAATAATCCTCAACGGGAAGTAATTCAAAGAGCTGAGTGGATTATTAGTGCTTTTGAAGTTTTGGAGATTCAGTGCAGAGCAGTGGAGGTCAAGGACCCTGGAAGGATCTTTCCCCAGATATGTCAACATGAAGTATCTGGATAGACGTGTTGCTTGAGAGTCAAGGTCCTAACCATGCATAGTGGAACACAGGTGTTTTGGCAGATTATGTTTCTTCGTATGGAATGACCCTCAGACAGAGTAGTGAGATTATCTGAAGAGAAATGTAAGGAACATTTCATCCCCTGGTTGGTATAGTTTTGGACACGTTGTTTCCGTAGTGATCAGAAAGAATTCGAGGACGAATTCAATTTAAGGGGGGAGAATGTAATACCCGGTATTATATTGTCCGATTTATCATCATTAATATAATGTGATATGATTAGTGAGACAAATATAATACACCTTTTATTAGTAGGCTTAATGTAATAATTAGGCCAATTAGTAACTATGGGGGCATTATAGTACTTTCACCCTTAATATAGAATTGGGACTTGTTTGGATCCCTCATTCTTTCCTTATTCAAACCAGAATTTTGTGAAGGAGAATAGAAGAGAGGAAGAAACGTGAAAGAAGAGGAAGAGAAGAGAAGAGTCCCAATTTGGTCCAAGCTCCACACTTGCATGCAACAGAATCTGTCCAAGCTTTGATCCTACCATAATCTTCACCTTGCTCTCAGCCTCATCATCATTCTCTTCATCAAGTTCAGATTTTTGAGGTGAGTCCATAGTTAGATGCTTTGGGGTTGCATGTTAGGGTTATGATTGGGGTTTGGGAGTGTGAGATAATTAATAAACATATGATGCTAAATATGTTAATTTCTCGTGTTGATCTTTGTATGCTGATGTTCTTAACTGCATTTGCGTAATATAAATTCGTTGGGACTGATTTGAGGATGCAGGGAATCAATTAGAGGGGCTGGGTCTGGTTTAGAACTCTTAAAATGCAGAATTTTTGGGTCTGTCAGCGATGTAACCGGTTACATGGTTGATGTAACCGGTTACATGTGTGAAAAAGGGTGAAAAACGCAGTTTTTAGGTCATGTAACCGGTTACATGATTCATGTAACCCGTTACATCACTGTTTGGGGCAGATTTTCCAAAACATTGAAAATTCATAACTTTTGCGTCGTAAGTCCGTTTCGCGCAAACTTTATATCGTTGGAAAGCTAGTAACATGTACTATCTAATAAAATTGATCCCCAAATCAGAATGTTTGATTTGATAATACTAGAACCCCACTTAGTGCGCCTCGTCGGGCGAGATTTTACGTTACTAACTCCCCCGAGAGCGGTTCCGTTCCGAATAGAGCACCGAATGCCTCCTTAGTCGTGTGAGACTTGTTTAAATTGTATTTGAACATGCTAATGTTGTATATGGTCATGGATGTGTTGATTCTCAATATGTGGATCATTAATCAATGCATTATATCGATATGCTTTATGATGATCACATTATGTTTATCCGCCCGTTCGATTGACGTTCGGAGATGGTTGCTTGTTTGTGGCATGATGCTTTGTGTGATAATGATCATTAATGCCCGTTGTTTCGGTTAAACATTCGGGATTGATTGTATTGTGTGATTGACGCTTGTTATGCGTGTGGTATGCTAGAATCGAAGTGGGCCACTACTAGGTGGTAAGGCACCATTGTATGTGGACTAGTTTCCAATTACCATTGCGATGTGCTCGTGAGTTTCCGTACGGGGTTTTACTCACTTGCTGTTAACACATTGGCGTTCTTGGTATGATTAACACACCTGAACTACCGTTGCAGTGTGCTTGTGAGGGTCTGGAGGCGTTTTACTCACTTGCTGTGTACACACTCGCGTGCTCGGTATGATGGCGTTATGCGGCTAAGTAAGCCTACGCATAACAGGTAAACCATCTCTAGTGATGCCATGAAGGCTACATCATTAGGTTCCTACCCGGATGGGCTCATGCGTCGAGACGGCGTGTTGCACTTGCTGTTAACACCACGTGCGTACAGATGGTTAATGGGACGGTGTCGCCTCTTAGGCAAGGTCATCTCGCAGCCAAGTAGGCTTGTGCGAATCCATTTAATCACTCTTGCAGGGTGCTTGTGCAAGTCTCTTGACAAATAGGCATGGGTGAACCCACTGAGGGTGTGCGTGCAGCCTTGGTAGTTTGGTTGTTACCACTTCTGGACTCCCCGTACATGGGTATGAGTCTGCATACGTGTTTGTTGTACTATTTGTGTACTTGTGATATGATGACTCCTATGGTGGACGATTCATGTGTTTGCTCCGTACTTGTACCGGATGTGAGGTTGAACCCCGGATCAGTGGTGGATTCGGTTTGTGATGCATGTACCCTGTAGAACCGAGTGGACCCATAGGATATGAGGACTCACTGAGATTTAGTAATCTCACCCCAATCAACTTATATTTTTTCAGGTGCAGTTAGTAGCATTTGGTCAGTAACAGGTTTGGACTGAAGACTTGGAAGTGGTGTTGGCTCGAAGACCTCGTTGGTTTTGACATTCCGCTGTGTAAGATCCATTGAAGACTCATGTATTATGCTTCTTAGTAGAATATTATGTTGTATTTTATATGGATCTTTCTATAACTATAGCTTTTGTATGTACTCAATATCAATTTTAACGTTTCATGCATAATATACTAGTCAGTTATGTATGGGGTGTTACAGTTAAGGTCGAAACTAGTATAAATAAGGGTTCTAATGTTAGGATTCAGGGTGTTCATTTTGTACAAATCACTCACATATTACTCAAGTATCAAGTGTTAAAGAGAAAGAGTTCGATGAGAAATGTACGTATGACACCACCATTTTAATACATGTGTATTTTCCCTTTATTTTCAAGTATCTTTCAATATTATTGCATTTCGTTTACTTCTTGCCATTTACGTTTTTGTACTCATTATTTTCATGTCATTTATCTTTGAAGTATTTAACATTTTTGCACTTTAAGATTTTTGCACTTTTACAGTTTCATCTCATATTTTATCTTGACTTACCTTTCGCTGAAGTTATACTCACGTGTATAATGAAGTGATTCCTAATTTTGTTTGTTTCGTTCGAAGTAATTCTTATTGACAAGATGAATCATAGATATGGTTCGAATGACCATCAATAACAATCTTTTTGACTATGTCCTAGGATCAATCTAGTCGATCCTGCGAGTAACCAAATCATATTTATTATAGTTTGGAATACTAGCGGTTGTTTACCGGAAATCACCGTAAACAAATTGGCACGCCCAGTGGGACAGTGTCAAGCAGATTGTTTTTAATCAATTGTTTTATTTTTGTCTAGACAATATCAGGACCTTGTATGAACCTTAGGAACGGTAAGTTAACGAACAGTGCACAACCGATTCCCAAACGAAGGTACAACAAGAAAATGGCCGTTACGACCAGTGGAGGGGGAGATCAAGATCCCCCACAAGGCTCAGGATCAGGAGCGGCAAATTCGACTTCTACTCAAGGAGCACGGGATATACCGGGTCCAAATGGATCGAGACCTGCAGATAATTCCCAGGCTATGCCTGAGAATAATACAGGACCATCAGGGACTATTCCAGTTTCAGTGTCGACCACCGCACCTTCATCCACAAGCGCGGAGGAGATGCCACTTTCCTCGACAAATGCTGCAAATAACGTATTTAACCAGGGGTCGAACTCTGCTTTCGAATGGAGGCCAAATTACCCATACGGAATGCCATACCCATTTGGAACAGGCGTACGAGGGGCAGGACCTACATATGCTACAACTAACAATGCGACGTTTTCGCCAAATGTTGGTTCAGTGGGTCGAAGTGCACACAATACTGGCTTTTCTGCCCAAATACCCAATTTTACCACAAATAATCAAGCAGCATTCCGGCAAGAAATGGATGCAAGCAACCATGATATGTTAGGGGTCTTGGCCAAAGAATTGGCTTCAATTTTGAATCCACTAGCAACAAATATTACTAGTACGAATCGGGAAAACGTGGAGATTTTCCAAAAGATATCATCTCAAATGAATCGAATGGCAGATTTCATGGGAGTTCCACCACCTAGACGAAAAGACAAGCAGCCTTTGAATCAAGAAGAGAGGCCCATTTTGGAACGTATACAAGATGTGGTTCCCCTGTCTAGGACAGCCACTAAGAATGTAGGTGCCCCATAGAGAACAGAAACGATTGAAGGGACTCAAGTAATAAACTTAGAGGCTTCGAATCAAAGAACTGTCCCCGTTCGACAGGAAACGGAAGAAGATTGACCCAGATTAAGGATTGTGGGTAGGAACGAACATCCAGATGAAATCGTCCAGAGAGTCAGAAGAGAAAATCTGGCTACAGAAAATAACCTAACTGCCATGATAGAAAGGGTTATGGCCAATAACGGCCTAAGTACTGGACTTCGACGTCCAAATTATACATCCCCCATATCAGATTATATCATGCAAACAGAGTTGCCTAGAGGCACTAAAGTACCCAAGTTCACAAAGTTTTCAGGCGAAACTAGCGAGTCAACTGTGGAACATATCGCCAGATACTTGACAGAGGCAGGAGACTTAGCAGGGAACGAGGATTTAAGGATCAAATATTTCCCTAGTTCGCTAACAAAGAATGCTTTCATTTGGTTCACTACTTTGCCACCAAATTCGATAGATGCTTGGGCACACTTAGAAAGGTTGTTCCATGAACAATTCTACATGGGTCAAACCAAGATAAGTCTGAAAGAATTGGCCAGTATTAAGAGGAAGTTTACAGAACCAATTGATGATTACTTAAATAGGTTCCGACTGTTGAAATTAAGGTGTTTCACAACAGTCCCAGAGCATGAACTAGTCGAAATGGCTGCGGGTGGTCTAGATTATTCAATTAGGAAGAAACTAGATACTCAATACCTTAGGGATATGGCCCAGTTGGCAGATAGGGTTCGACAAGTCGAACGCTTGAAGGCAGAAAAGGCTAAGGCAAATAAAAACTATAAAAAGGAAAGGGTAGCGTACGTCGAAGCGGAGGACGCTGATGATGAGTCTTTTAACGACTCATACAACCCTGAAGAAGTCGAAATAGATTTGGCTGAACTGAAGGAAGCGCCACCTTATGCCTGCAAACTACTCAACCCTACAAATGGAAAAAACCCAGTAGAAAGCGATAAGAACGATAGATTCCCTAAGAAAACTTACACATTCGACGTCACCAAGTGTGATGAAATATTTGATTTACTAGTAAAAGATGGCCAAATGATACTGCCTCCAAATTCCAAAATTCCTCCGTTAGAACAACGGAAGAAGAGGGGTTTTTGTAAATATCATGGTTTTTTGGGCCATAAAACCTCACAATGTTTTCTTTTCAGGGATTTAATTCAAAATGCTATCAAAGATGGGAGGTTGAAATTTGCTGACAAGACCAAGAGCCACATGAGGGTCGACACAAATCCTCTGAACATTGCTGACGCTAGCCTCTGTGAGCCATTGGATATCAACATGGTAGAGGCATCTGAAGTCGAAGTTACGGAAACTAAAACGGTGTTCAATGGAGAGCAGGCTACTGAAAGCCTAAATGATGATGCAATCTTCAATACTGATGTTGAAGAATCTTCCAAGACAGAGATAACTGAGGGTTCGAGGGGAGAGAACAGCAAGGCCACTGAAGACCTCAGGGTGAAGCTCCAGAAAATCCAGATCTCTGAAGTTCCTCCAGCAGTTGTTAACATGGTCAGCGCCAGACGTCCAGTGTCTGAATTTGGCGAATTGGAGACATGGTTGACAAGGCAAAAGGGGGGCATTGAAATTCCTCCAAGAGGAGAAAGCCTCAAAGACTACCTCTGGAATTGCCATGAAAAGAATGGCGGAAAACAATGGATGTGTCCAATATGTTCGATCATGCTGAATCGAAGGGTCGAAGCTAACTTCGAAAGGGCTCGACGCAGAAGATGGGAACACCCTGGGAGAGAACCAAACCCTCTGCTACAAGTGTACCCAAAGATGGAGGAAAGCTTAGTGGGATTTTTGGTCAGATGTCACAGGGAAAACATTGAAGTTGCACTTTGTCCCATATGTGGGGTAGTCTATGATGAAATGCTGGCACGATCATTCGAACGTGTGTACTGCTACATGGGTCGAGAAACTCAGGGATTGCGTCCTAACCTATACGGTTTCGACATATGGACCCCAACGAAAAGACCCGATAGCCCACATCCTAGAGCTCGAAGGGTAACATTCAAAGTTCCTGCGAATGTACCCAGGGACAGATGGGTGCAAGCAGGTGCAAGAACCAACAAATGGCGAAGTTGGGACCAAGGAGGAAGGACTGCAATGGCATATAGGAAGCAATTCCAAAAACCAAATCGAGAGATGTATCGATTGGAGAATTACAAAGGAAAAAATCCTATGTCCCGATCCCAGTGGAGAAGGCACCAGAGAATGAAAAAAGCTCAAAGGGAATATAGGCCAAGAGAAGCTGGAGAGTCTAGTAGCAACCAAGTCCCACATCAGGGGGCAAAGTCAAGCAAACCTCCGGTGGAACGCAGACTATTCGGAGCTGAAAAGATCTTGGATGAAGAAGAAAAGATGCATTCCAGTTCTTGGAAAGAAGAAGATAGAATGACAAATGATTTCGATTCTGATGGGGTGTCATCTATAAACCTCAACTGCAACGTTGTGTCTGTGCTCCCTCATGAGTTTAATCAGGAAACTGAAGTTGAAGACTGCGAAGAGGCTGATATCGAAGAAATGGCAAAACACAGACCTGTGTGTTACTATGTGCTGAATAATGGTGCAGTTGAAGAACAGAACGCTTTCTTCGAGAGGTCCGATGAAGGTATGCGAAATCACTTGAAACCACTCTATATAAGGGCTAAAATTGAAAATGTTGACATTAATAAAGTCTTAGTCGATGGGGGGGCAGCAGTGAACCTAATGCCCCAATACATGCTGAAAAGAATTGGTATGTTCGATACTGATATAAGGCCACACAACATGGTTTTATCTAACTACGAAGGCAAGATAGGACAAACACTAGGAGTTGTTCAGGTGAATTTAACCGTGGGATCAGTCACGAGGCCAACTATGTTTATGGTTATACCAGCAAAAGCAAACTACAACCTTTTGCTTGGGAGAGAGTGGATCCATGGAGTTGCAGCTGTGCCTTCAACAATGCATCAGAGGGTAACCATTTGGAGAGAAGATGGTATAGTAGAGAATATCGAAGGGGATCAGAGTTACTATATGGCTGAAGTTAACCAAGTTAATAAAACTAACTTCGATAGAAACTTGGCAAACATAGGTCCTTGTCATGCTGCAGAGGAGATGTATACCCCAAATAAGAATGCGCTGTACTATTTAACTCTACACCCAAATGGGTTCCAGTGGGACAGAGAGATCATGGATGGCCCAACAGATACAGCACCATTGGAGAATTATCCACCAATATGGCCAACAGGCTGGGACGATGACATTAATAATGTCTGAGTCCTCCTTCTTCGAAAAGATTTCGGCTTACGTAGCCGAGAATAAAAGAAAGGCGGCTCTCGAAGCCGAATTATCAAATGTAATGATTAACACAGTTCTAACCAAAAAATAAGTGACAGATCCAGAGATACATACGAGTTCTAAATCCCTTGGAGATCCGGTTCAAGTCGAAGAGATCATAGGAGAGGAATCGAGTCAGAGGTTAGACGCAATTTACGATGAAGAACCTCTGGGATTCGAAAAGGACCCAATGGCATCAAATATAAAGATGTTAGCCCAAGATCCACTCGAAGAAGTAAATCTTGGAGACGAAGGTCAAAAGAGGATAACGTACATCAACGCGAAACTAAAACCAGCACTAAAAGCGACGGTCATCAAAATGTTAAAAGAAAACAAAGATTGTTTTGCTTGGGATTACGATGAGATGCCTGGGCTAGGAAGAGACTTGGACGAACTAAAATTACCAATAAAAGAAGGGAAGAAACCTATAAAGCAGACTCTCAAGAGGTTCGCGCCGGATATTCATTCAAAGATTAAAGCAGAGGTCGAAAGGCTTCTACGTTGCAAGTTCATCCAAACTACAAGGTATGTTGAATGGATTGCTAATATAGTACCTGTAATTAAAAAGAATGGTTCATTAAGAGTATGCATAGATTTTCGTGATCTCAATGCAGCCACTCCTAAAGATGAATATCCCATGTCTGTGGCAGAAATGCTAGTAGACTCAGCCGCAGGCTTCGAGTATTTGAGCATGTTGGATGGATATTCTGGATACAATCAGATCTTTATTGCAGAAGATGATGTATCCAAAACAGCATTTCGTTGCCCAGGGGCAATAGGTACTTACGAATGGGTCGTGTCATACCCCAAATTTGTCCTACCCCTAACTTTTATCTGGTTTAGGCTTAGGCATTTCATAATCTCATGTACATACCTCCTTAAGTCATCTAACACATCATGCATCATTGATCAATAATTTTGCATTTGAAACAAGGATCTTGGAAGCCATTGTGGATTTCTTCCTCCTAAAGTTACAGGGGTTTTCCTCTATGAAGATTCATCAAGGTCAAGAGGATAATAAGAGGATAATGGTTTTTAGGCGCGGCGTCTGAATTTGTTAATTCCACTAAGGTTCACCAGACTTGTACTAAGATGGTCCCCTATGCTTCAAGTCTTATCTTCATCCAAAGGATTCCTCAGGATATTCCGTTTGTAATCATTGAGTCAAGGGGTTTGTGAAGTGGAGTGCAAAGAGGACGAATCATGATACAAGATTATGAGCTTAAAGAGAGCATTGTATTCAAGGCACTACTATATGTTCAATTTGTTGGTAGTTTGGTTTGAATTAAGGAATTGAGATTGAATTAGATTCACAATGATTTGAGGATGAATTTGATTCGATGATATGATTGATTCTACTATTCAGATTTCTTTCAAGACAGTTTGGTTCAAGCTAAGACACACGGTGCAAGAAATGAGGTTGTGAATTGTCTTCGATCAAGGGATTATCATTTCTCCCAATTATTTGTTGATTGCAATACAAGGTGAATTATATTGGAGATTTAATTCAGGATCATTTGAGAATTGAAATAGCATTCAAAGTTTTCACCGACTTCATTCATCAAGTCCAAATCGCCATGATGCAAAGTCGTAAGACATGATCTCAAGATGCCTAAGTTCATTTAACATACAAAGGAAATGTCACTCAAGTCAACATGGTTCAACTTCATATATTCACTCATAATTCAAATATCCCACAACTGTATTCAAAAGTATCATTCAAAAAATCCTTAAGCGAGCACTGTTGCACTTATTACATTCTTACACAAAAAAGAAGGAAAAATTACATGGATGATTCCAATACCAAAGGAGCTTATGCAAGGTCCCGATTACATCACAATCTCTAAATTAGCATACCAAGTTTCATCACAATTCCATATAATACTAAAGGGTATCATTATGCAAGAACAGTATAAGAAAATTACAAAATTTTGATCACTGGAACCTATTTCCAGCTTGTAAAAAAGGTTCTGCATCCAGTACGATAGAAACCGAGCCACGTTCGAAAAAGCCTAATACTGGCAGCCACGCTCTCGCTTATGCTATCATCATTCCAAGTCCATTCTCCAAAGTTCTCGTCCCGTTCCAAACGAGTTTCAAAACCGGCTGTAATATACTTCAAACCACAAGAAAAACCGGAGCTGCTTAGTCTTCAAACCGTACCTGCACAATGTCGAAAGTCAGACCAAAAACCAATTCAAAAATAACAAACAAAAGCTAACAATAGCACCCACGTCAGCCCTGCACATCCAGCAAGAGTACATGCCGGTCAAAACCTCAGCCGCAACTCCAACAATTCAAAATGATTCGGAATCGGGGAACCTGCATTATCATAAAAAAAATCCAGCAAGAAGACAAGTCAGTATTCAAAACCTAATCAAGTCCGCAGCCTTGTGTCATATATGCCACAGTCCAAACCAAGATCCAAAAACATTCAAAAGTTAGCATTCATACACACATGACTAACTTCTAACTGTTATAAACCATAGCCAATTACCAACACTTTCTACTAACCAAAACTTAACAGAACCCACCCTAACTTTCTATACTTTTAACAGCCACATAACAGAAATTATAACACTTCGAACTAACCTAACCATCCTAACTACCTCATAACAAACTAACAGAACTTGAAAACCATCTCTAACTAAAATCCAGCTCAGCTAACTGTCAACTACCACTCTAAACTTTCTAACCAATTATTAACTGCCAGCTCACATAACCGTCTAACCTCCTAACAGTTCTCTAACAGAATTTTCTAACCATTTATAACAGAAACTTCCTAACTGTCAGCTAGCATACCAGTTTGTAACAAACTCATAACTGTTCTAACCGATTCTATAACTACCATATTAACAGAAAAAACAGTTTATAACTACCTATTTCTAACTCAGTTTCCATTCTTTAACTAACCTCCAAACCACCCTTCAATTTCCTAACAACCTGTAACAGAATTCCAATTCACCTAACAGGGTTCTAACCAATGCTAACTACTCATAACCAACTTTAAAAGGATATAACAGAAAGGGGGAGGAGCAGAAAATCGATTAACCAAAAATCACTGAAAAAAACTAACCTTCTCATGTTCAATCTCATCCTCCAAAACTCTGACCAATCCATTCAATCTAACTGCAACTGAATCTCTCAGTCCCCTCTCCCTATATAATCTCTGATCGATCATCTTCATCACACCTCATTTTCCATCTTTAATCTTCACCTTCAATCATCACCACTTCTCAGCTCTCTCTCTGCATTTTCTCTCGAACCATTCACATCAACCTCCACACTCTCAACCTTCTGAAATCACCTTCCTCATACTGCAAACCTTCACCTCTTCAGCCAGTACCTTTGACTCCTCTCTGAACATTCACCTTCGCACACACCATTCGCCATCTTCACCTGGATTCATCACCTTCAATCCACAATCTCAACTCTCCCTATATCCAACCTATAACAAAAATTTCCATCGATCTCTCTTTATTCATTCTGCAGAATATGTAATGGAAAAGATGAAAAAGAGAGAAGAAGAGGAACGATACAAAACGTGAACAGAAGCAGAATCTAGAAGGTACCTGAAGAGCTCCTCCATCTTCGCGTTTATTTCACGTCGACTCCAATCGGAAGCTTCCACTCCGTGAGAACTCCGATTTCTATCTTGTGTCAACTACGATTGGAAGCTCCTCCGGAACTCTATGATCTTTCTCTTTCCGTGAATTCAGAGGGTGAGGCAACGAGTGATACGTCGGTGGTGTGGCCGGATGGTGGCGTTTTGAATGCGAATCAGAGACGATAGGTGGAATTAAAACAAAACCGAGAGTGAGAAGGTCGCGAGAAGGAGACGAACGTAAGGGTGATGATTTCTGTTTTCACGACGGCGCGCGGAGATAGTCATCGGAGAAGACATCGCCGCTGTTCACGAAGGGAGAAGATGAGATCTTCAGAACCCCAATAGTCACGGGTAACGAACCCTAACCCCTTTTCCTTTTTTATTTTATTTTGTGATTAATCATGTTTAATCGGTTTAACTAGTAGTAATTGATCTTAATTGAGTTAAGGGAGATTAACTAGAGGTTAATTGTACTAATTCTGAACATGTTCATGGATCCATCCCATAATCTTTGGGCCCATTGATATTCTGAAACAACAAAAACCTCCCTTGGGCTATTGACTGGGCCCAGCGCCCACAATCACTGACTGACACCACCATTTTCAGTTTTACACCTCCCTGAGCCCATATTTTCTTTGTTAGAATTTAGAATTCTTGACTTAGTTTTTGACATAGTTTTGTAGATGATAAAAGGCAATAAAAATCATAATTTTCTCATTGTATTTTTAGGTAATAAAGATAATAAACCATTGAAATTTTGTTAGATTTTTAGGTTGATTCCTTCATAAAAACATAAAAATAGTAGTATTTTTTAGTTTCATTTTTGTACTAATGCTTGAATTGTTTTGTGCTAATTCCATGTTACTTTTGTATAATGTTTGTGCGATTTTATTGCTTGTATTTTTGGCCTTATTTTAGGCCTATTTTGTTTTAATGCTCCTTTTAGAATTAACTCCTTACCATGTTAACATTAGGATTTAGACTTGTATAGACAACTTAGACTAGAATTTAGAAATAGTTCCCTTCTTTCATTCTTTTTTCTTTTCAACTTTTAAAATACTTAATAAATATCGATGAAGATCATACCGTTACTATATTTCATAGTAGGAAAGAAATGGTTGGGGCGTAGGCCCTGATGTATGTTCTTTCCTACTTAGCGGAGAAGAAATGATTGAGGTGTGAAGCCTCGATGTATTTCTTAACCGTTATTTAGAGAAACGATTGTGGCGTAGGCCTCGATGTGCATTCTCTAAATATTCACAAAAGAACTCCTTTTTGTATTCCTACTTATCTGAGAAGAAATGATTGAGGTGTGAAGCCTCGATGTATTTCTTAACCGTTATTTAGAGAAACGATTGTGGCGTAGGCCTCGATGTGCGTTCTCTAAATATGCAAAACAAACTCTTTTTGGTATGATATAAGTCACAAATTAAATCCCCTTAAAAAAACACCAACCAAAAATACTTCAAAAAAACCTAATGAATGGTCAGATTTAAAGCAAAAGTAAGGAAGTGATGCGAGACCTTGTAGTGGGCTCTCGTCATCATGGAATTACCCTAAAAGATACAAACCAATCTCTTTTTCTCCTTTCTAAGGGCATGTTATCTCCGCTCCATTGCATCCTAGGCTGTCCCCTTATGCAAGAGCGCGAGCGTTAACGCCGCCCAACTAAAAAACACAAAAACAAACAGAAAATCGTGAGCCGAGCTACGGTAACTCTGATTCCTGAAAAGGATACGTAGGCAGCGGGGTAGGGCCCGTGCGAGTACAATTCTTTATTTTCCCTACATTTTGCATTCATTTCGCATATAGACATAGACATAGCACACACCCTTTAGATAGAAACAAACATAGGTGGATACCATCGAGTACGATGGGCGTGAGGGGTGCTAGCACCTTCCCCTTGCGTAACCGACTCCCGTACCTTGATTCTCTGGTCGCAAGACCCTGCCCCTTCCTTTGTTAGGTTATCTGATATCCCTTTCCCTTATGGGATAAATATATTGGTGGCGACTCTGATCATTTTTCGCGAGCGTGCGACAGGTCGTAATGCCTTTTGGTTTAAAAAATGTCGGGGCAACCTATCAAAGAGCAATGAATTCTATATTCCATGACTTTATAGAAACATTCATGCAAGTGTATATAGATGACATTGTAGTAAAGTCTACCTCAGATATCAGTCATCTCGATCATCTCGGGCAATCATTCGAAAGAATGAGGAAACATGGCCTGAAGATGAATCCCCTCAAATGTGCTTTCTTTGTGCAGGCAGGTGATTTCTTGGGTTTCGTAGTCCACAAGAAAGGGATAGAAATCAACCAAAATAAGACGAAAGCTATAATGGAAACCAAGTCTCCATCCACGAAGAAAGAACTGCAATCTTTATTGGGAAAGATAAACTTCTTAAGAAGATTTATCTCTAATTTGAGTGGACGCACGCAAGCTTTCTCACCTCTACTACGGCTTAAGCAAGGAAAATTTGAATGGCGTGCTGAACATCAAGAAGCTTTTGATAAAATCAAGCAATACTTGATTCATCCACCAATTCTATTTTCCCCAAATGGGAAGAAACACATGCGCCTATACATTTCAGCTTCAGATAAAATAATAGGCAGCATGTTGGCACAAGAAGATGAAAATGGCATCGAAAGAGCCATTTATTACTTAAGTAGAGTACTCAATGATGCAGAGACTAGATATACCGCGATAGAAAAACTCTGCCTTTGCTTGTATTTCTCTTGTATCAAACTTAAGTATTATATAAAGCCAGTTGATGTTTATGTTTCGTCTCATTATGATGTTATTAAACATATGTTATCTAAGCCAATATTGCATAGTCGAATTGGTAAATGGGCTTTAGCCCTTACTGAATATTCACTGATATTTCAGCCTCTCAAGGCGATGAAAGGTCAAATTGTGTCATATTTCATTGTCGACCATGCAGTAGTTGAGATTCATCAACAGTATGTGGATCTAAAGCCTTGGAAGTTATATTTCGATGGTTCGACTCATAGAGAGGGAACCGGAGTTGGAATACTAATAATTTCTCCTGATGGAATTCCAACAAAGCTTAAGTATAAAATCGAAGGCCCTTTATGCTCCAACAACGAAGCTGAATACGAAGCATTAATCGCTGGACTTGAAGCTTTGTTAGAATTGGGGGCAACCAAAGTCGAAATTAAAGGAGACTCTGAATTGGTCATTAAACAACTGACAAAGGAATACAAATGCATCAAAGAAAATTTGATCATGTACTTTGTCATAGCAAATAGGTTGCTCAAGAAATTCGAATATGTGGAATTAAAACACGTCTCAAGGACCAACAACCAAGAAGCAAATGACTTGGCACAGCTAGCTTCAGGATACAAGGTATCAAAAGAGAAGTTAGAAGAATTGATTGAAGTAAGAGGGAGAGCAATGTCTACTAAACTTTCTCCAAGTGATCTGGAGAATTCACAATTAGGTTACGCCAACAAAGAAGAGTTCGAAATACTAAACATAGACTCATTGGCAGATACAGATTGGAGGAGTCCAATAATAAACTATCTAAAACATCCTTCGATAGATACAGACAGGAAGGTAAAGTATAGAGCCCTGTCATATTTTCTGATGGGAAACGAATTGTTTAAGAAAACTCCTGAAGGTGTATTGTTGAAATGCTTGGGTGAAGCAGAAGCATATTTAGCTCTTTCGAATGTACACAGTGGAGCATGTGGTGCACATCAAGCAGGACACAAAATGAAATGGCTTCTATTTCGTTATGGAATGTATTGGCCTTCCATGTTAAAAGACTGCATAGAGTTTGCGAAAGGGTGTCAAGAATGTCAAGAACATGCAGGTATCCAACACGCCCCAGCAAACGAGTTAAGTACAATAGTGAAACCTTGGCCTTTTAGGGGATGGGCACTAGATTTGATTGGAGAAATTCACCCCAAGTCGTCTAAAGGTCAAAGATACATATTAGTAGGAATAGACTACTTCACAAAATGGGTCGAAGCAATACCACTGGCGAATGTGGATCAAGAGGCCGTGATTGAGTTTATTCAGAAACATATTATATACAGATTTGGAATACCCAGAAAGTATAACTACTGATCAAGGATCGGTCTTTACTGGGCGGAAAATGCAAGACTTCGCCAAAGAAATAGGTTTCAAATTATTTACTTCTACACCTTACTATGCTCAAGCAAATGGACAAGTTGAAGCAGCAAACAAGATAATAATTGGCCTTATCAAAAAACATGTGGGGAAGAAACCCAAGAATTGGCATAAAACTTTGGACCAAGCACTTTGGGCTTGTCGAACGTCTCCAAAAGAAGCTACAAATACAACGCCTTTCCAACTGACGTTTGGTCATGACGCAGTACTCCCAATCGAGATATATCTGCAGTCAGTAAGGATACAAAGACAGACAGATATTCCTCCCAACGTATACTGGGAGTTAATGATGAATGAGTTAGTAGATCTGGACGAAGACAGACTTCGAGCGTTGGAGATGATAAAAAGACAAAAGGAAAGAGTATCCAGAGCATACAACAAAAAGGTGAAAGGTAAAACGTTTATTAATAATGACCTAGTTTGGAAAGTTATTTTACCTATAGATCGAAAGAATCAGGCACTTGGTAAATGGTCCCCACACTGGGAAGGACCCTTTCGAATCTTAAAGGTATTTTCGAATAATGCTTACGAAATTGAAGAATTAGCAGAAGATCGTAGGATCTTAAGAGTAAACGGGAAATATCTGAAGAGATATAAACCAAGCATGTACGAAGTAAAGATTGCAAAAACGTAGATATTCAAGGTACTACGAAAGCCAAAATGGTCAAAACCATTACCAAAATGGCTTTATAATCAAAATATATGATAGGTAAAGTAAAAGAGACAGAGAAACACCAAAATATTTGTCATTTAAAAGGCAAAAGTGCATGCATTACAAAAAAGATCTAAGAACGTGACCCAAGAACATTTGAGGAAGACGCCATGAGTAAGTTTGATTTTTTGGAATGGGTTTTGAATATAACCAGGAGTGTTCTTTTCTGTGGAGAAATAAGGAAATAAGAGGTGAAAGTTATGTGAAGGTTAAAGTTTCGGTATTTAAAGGTCTAACGGAAACCCTTTCAAATCTTTTGGGTAAAAACCAAGAGACACGCGGCAGGCGTTGATTTCATCCAACGGCGGTCGAATAGTTATTAGCTTTACTCCTAGTATATAGGAGTAATGATCAGAAAGTAAGACCAGAACGTGGGAATGTAAGTTATGAGTAGACATCTTTGAAAATGACAAGACGTTTTGGAAATAGGGTCATCAATGATTATGACGTCAGTCAATGATCTTGGAACTCTAAAAACGAAATCCTATTACAACAAGAAACGCATATTTCTCTTGTTTTTCGAAACAGGCATTTATTGGGGGCAATTTGTTAGCTGAAGATTTCGTTTTGCAAATATGATCCTTCGAAGGGTGAAGACTCGAAGGAGGATGGTTCCGGATGACCGTCTTTGAAGGTAAAATGGCTCCTGATGGCCATGTTTCGAGGATGAAGAGTTTTTAAGTCATAACGGAGATAGTGAATGCTGAAGCTAGTAGGAGTGTATATCTTCGAGACTTAGACAAATTTTACGAAATATGTTAAGTACTGATGCTTAGTGTATTTCCGTGGTATTTTAATGTTAAGTTATATTGCCACGCGTCGAAGGAGGATTCAGGCGGGAGGATTTGAAATTCGAAGAAGTTTTCATAACTGTCCAGAGACAGATGGCTTTCCGAGGATTCTCATGAGAAACGTGGCATTAGATTAGCGTAGGACCGTTAAGGTCGAAACTAGTATACATAAGGGTTCTAATGTTAGGATTCAGGGTGTTCATTTTGTACAAATCACTCACATATTACTCAAGTATCAAGTGTTAAAGAGAAAGAGTTCGCTGAGAAATGTACGTATGACACCACCATTTTAATACATGTGTATTTTCCCTTTATTTTCAAGTATCTTTCAATATTATTGCATTTCGTTTACTTCTTGCCATTTACGTTTTTGTACTCATTATTTTCATGTCATTTATCTTTGAAGTATTTAACATTTCTGCACTTTAAGATTTTTGCACTTTTACAGTTTCATCTCATATTTTATCTTGACTTACCTTTCGCTGAAGTTATACTCACGTGTATAACGAAGTGATTGCTAATTTTGTTTGTTTCGTTCGAAGTAATTCTTATTGACAAGATGAATCATAGATATGGTTCGAATGACCATCAATAACAATCTTTTTGACTATGTCCTAGGATCAATCTAGTCGATCCTGCGAGTAACCAAATCATATTTATTATAGTTTGGAAGACTAGCGGTTGTTTACCGGAAATCACCGTAAACAGATAGATATGATATTATCTTAATGTACATTACTTAATTTTTCATCTCATATTGTGTGAAACTACTAATAATATTGAAATGTAGGGAAAAACTAATATATGCAAATACCAGTCTGGAGCCCACGCCAGCTACCACTAACACAACCAAAACAAACAATTTTAGTTCACTGCAGACATTACATACCAGCTGCAACATTGCAAATCAATTAAACAAAAACACCTTCACTCTTAACAACCTAACTTATAATTCAACAAACAAATACTTCCAACAAGGGTGACACATGAATGGTCCTATACTTTCTGAAACACTTTGCAACACTGGCCCTCCTCGGTGCCGCTATGCCATTGTAGGAGTACGCTCAACATAAACCATTATTTCGTCCACCGGTGGGTACCGGATTACAAAGTGGAGTTTGTCACCCACCTTCAGATCAGCGTTCCTTGCGTAATCAAACCACGTCCCACACAAATATTTCTCATTTTTCTTCTTCCTCTTCTTAGTCTCACAAAAATATGGTTCTTCTTTATCACATTCGTATAGAATAATGTTTGAAATACGCCACCAAAGGCAGCTGTCTATCACATTTGTAGGGAATTGCTGCAAAGGATATCAAACAATGACAGGTTATTTAAAATACCAACAGAATTCTCCTATTACACTTATTCAATTAATTGCGACACATACCATCACGTTGTTGCGAATCTTCTTTGCATCAAACACTTCTCTAACCATATACTCTTCTTCCTGATCGTCAAAGATGGGGGTGTACACCCTGAAATTACATCAAAACATCATATAATCTATGTATAAACGTCCAACAGAATTACAAACCAACTATTTTGAATATACTAATATTTCACATATTATTTACCTATTGCTATCGGATGATATACTTATGAATTGAGTTTCATATCCTTTAGCGTCGGGGGCATCCGAATTACTTGCACCCTTCCTTTCACTTTTTCCCTGCTTCCAACATCACCTTCCCAAACACCTACTCTCTTCACTTTCTTTTCCAATTCCTCAATAATCACCATCCCTTCGGTCTTAGCATTGAACATTTCATTGCTCTCCAAAACTTTCTTCTTTCCTTTGTCGACGGAGACCTTGGAATCCCCCTCGGTAGATTGGGGAAAACAATTCCTTAAACAAATAGACAAATGAACATCAGAAATATTGGAAACTTTCCTAGTCCATTCCAATATTCAGTAAAATCGTTATCATAACAAATGGTTCTAACTATCAAACACTCCCAACCTTGCTACATGTAATATATCCCATCAACATTGTAGAAATTCATACCTTCCATATGCTATGACACAAACGTGTCTAAAAACACCTACCTTACAGTATCACCGGCATACATCCCGAAATCACATCCTTTCCCGTTGCCTTTCTCCCGTATCCTTCCTGATTCATCATCAAATGTCACTGCTACCGACTTTCCCTTCGCTTTTGTCGTTACCTTCTTACGTTCAGTACTCCTACACATACTCAGAACAAGTACAAAAACGTTAAAATCATACTTACTTTCTAAACAACCAGTATTATATGGTAACAGACATGGACTTTTTTAAAAAAAACTTACTTCGACTCACCTTGAGATTGTAGATGATTGGAAAGATGCTTTGTAAATAGTAGCATGATAAGTTTTTCTTGCATCCCGACGATGATTAGCTGAACCATGTTCATTTTGCATACCACTGTACGATTTTGCCTGCGATGACTCTATTTCTTCCATAGCCTGGCTGCTCTCCTTCTTAATGTTGGCTAACTCCTCCAACATCATTTTAAGAACCGCACTCCGTGTGCGTTTCCCAATATTTTTTTCCTCATGTCCAGCATCATCACGTCTGTAAATCAAAAATAACTTATCTTACAATAACATCCTCACGGGTAAAACGTAAACAACTTATACACCTGCATGCAACCACACACTACAGCATTTTTCCTCTTTAACAACGATTGAAAAGTGTAGCCAGAAATGTGATAAACGTTGCCTAAAACAATAGGGCACGTTTTCCAGCCGTCTCTTGTGCGAGCGTTGCCTATTATTTTAGGGGACGTTTATTTTCACTTTTAGGCCACAATTTTATTAAACGTCGCTTAAAATACAGGAAAAGGGGACGTTTTTGCTTACTATTTGAGGCAACGATTCTAAGGTGTTGCTACAAAGTGCAACATCGGTAAAACGTTCCCTAAAAGTGATCAAGTAAGCTCACTCTAAGGGGACGATTTTCAAATGTTGTCATATTTAGTAACAATTACAAATTGTTCCCTAAAAATGAAATGGATAAAATACTTGGTAAATAACTGTATAAATTACAAAGTTCAAGTTTTATCATATTTTTCATGAGATAAGCAATTCAAATAATAATTACCCAAAACATATATTACATGTAGCACAAAAAATTTGTGAATAAAATCTTCAAGCGTTAACTCAAATACATAAAATGTCTAATACTACAAGTTTAACACTTATAAATCTAAGTCTAGCAAAATGACAAAATAGATAGTTTTTTTTTAAGTTCAATGCTTAAGTAGAAGCTTAAAACAAAAAAATCCAACTCATTTAAATTTTTCCAACTTGTTGTCATCTACATCATCCTCTTCTTCATCACTTAAATCGTCATCTTGAAGGTCATCACCTATGTCGTCATCACTTATGTCGTCTTCTTGAAATTCATCACTTATTTCATCCTCATCACTTAAGTCGTCCTCATGAATTTCATCACTTGCGCCGTTGTCCTCATCATCATCTTCATTGATACTTTGCTGCTTAAGAGAATGAAAAAACTTGTTAAAACGTTTAACTTCTCTATAAATTTTATAGATGCCTTGCCACATAAATGTAATAATATATCTCAAACAAGTAGAGTAATTGGTTGAAAATTTTGAAATTCAGAATTGAAAAGAGGAACTCAATGCCAATGAAATGCAACCAAGACCAAATTCAATAAAGGTTTCATTAAGATGACAATATATAGCAAACTGAACATTAAGACAGAATCATCATTATTGAATGATCTAAATAATCATTTTTTATTAGGCATAGTTTAAACCAACAAAAATCTTGTTTAGTCAAAAGAAAAATTTGCCACTCATGAATGTAATAGATTAAATTACCTTTAGAATACATGGAGCATGAGCCGATGTAGATGAATGCATTTGTGGGTCACTCTTCTTTGGATCACTATTAGCATCTCCATGGGATAATCCTAACAAATCTTCTATTGACCAATCATGACTATTGGTAATTAATTAATATTCTAAAACTTTAAGTTCTAAGAATAAAATGGTGGAAGGGTTTTTGGTGTGTGAGTTTGAATTAGAAAGAGTAAAACCCATGAGTTAGGCAATAACAAATTAACAATAACTCATATAACTCATGGGTTTTGGATTTGATTCAAAGAAAATAAATAAAAAAATTATCTATTGGGAGTTAAGAATATAACAAAGAAACAAATCTCATATACAGGGCTATAAAGCTAACATCCAATATTGTGATCACCACATAAAAACACAAGTGATATGTCTTTGAATATAACCCTAAACCACATAAACACACACAACCAAAATAACCAGTAGATTCTAAACTATGAAACCATGTTTTCCACAATAGCAATAACTCATACAAAAGTTTAATGGTAGCTATTGAGGAGCATACATCACTTATTTACAAGTTTCATATTCTCTCTCTTTTTAGCACAATCAATAACTCCAAAAAATGTCTCTGTTACTTTAAGAAATGGAAGATAATGAAGAACCAGCAAAATAAAATGATTCATATATTAAAGCAAAGATCATACCATAAATCCAGTCAAGAAATAGACATAACTGAAACTAATTTGAAATTTACCGGAAACGAAAAGGATACCCACAAAACCGACTGTAATGCAATTTCTGGAGACACACTCGCAGCAAACAACGGCCGACGAGGCTGTTACCGGCGGCACACTCGGAACAAAACGGAACACGGGCGGCGATTTCCTCCAACTTGGTAAAGTTAGGTTTGAGAAACAGAGTTCCCTTTCTTTCAATGTGTATTTTTCTTTTCTTTCAATATTGCCATTGTACGTAGGCCTTACACTTAACTGGGTCCAATTGAATTTTTTTTCTTTTACTTAATCTATTTTATTTTTATTTTGCTTAATGTTTTTTCTACTTAAAGTATTTTTCCTAAATTTGTTTTATTTTATTTTTACTTAATGTTTTTCTTTTTATAAATTATCTTGTAAAATATATACATTTTTATTATTAATTTAAATAATAAATTATAATATATTACTATTAAATTATATTAATATTTTAATATTTATTATAGTTAAATCATATTAACATTAAAATAATTGATAAATTTATAATTATGTAGTATGATAAATGAATCAACTAAATTAGAAAAAAATTGGAGGGAAAGTTTCCGCCAAAATTTTTGGTGTTACTGAAACTTTTAGCAACCTTTTAAAAATGTAGCCTTTTATTAAGAATAATGGAACAATCTAAAATTGTCCCCATAAACATTTAAGGGGACATTTATCAGCTATTGCCAAAGATAAATTATAGGTATACTTAAAAATCGTCCCCAGAAGTATTTTAGGGAACATTTTCCAAGTGTTGCGCGAATTGTCTTAGTAACAATCAAAAATTGTTGCCTGATCTTTTTTTAGGCAACAATTTACACATGTTCCATGAAAAAGTGTTGCCAGAAGCAATAAATGCCGTAGTGACACATTTTACCATAAACCCTAACTATTTCTTCTAACCTCAAACACTCGGCATCGACGGATGCTAAATAAGGTATGCACATGGAAATCTACTTCAACAATCAACTACAACCTTAATAATAACACAACACCACTGACAGTTCTGTGACGTTAATAGATTAACAAATAAAATTTATATAAAACGTTTCGGGATACATGTGAGGTTTCGTGAAATGACAAAAATCCCGATGAGATCGAAAGCATATTACAACTTACTGTGAAGGAGAAGGATCCATGGCCGGAAGTTGATGTTCATCACACAGCTTGCGACTTGCCATTTTTGAACGAAAGCAGCTTTCAGGATTTTTGCAAAGATGGTGACCTTTCACTGGAGCTGGGAGAGACAAATGTATCTGTTTCCAATAACACTTCAGAAGGTTCCACATACTTGCTTTAATGGGTTGCCACGTTTTATATTACAAACTTCATTACACTTTCATATTACAAACTTGCTTTAAATTACTATTTTTCATTTTTAATAAACTTCTTTTGGGTGTTGGACTTACATTAATTTATAATCCATTTAGTAATAATATTTAAATATAGTTTTTTATTTTTTATAATCAACTTACGTTTTTCTTTTTTCAAATTACTTACACATTATTTTATTTAATGCCTTTTCTTTTTGGCAAGAAAAACAACTTATATGGTGCAATCGGTTCAGCCCACGCCAGTACCCGTGCGGAAGTACGGTTATCCCACTAAATAATAAAATATTTTACTGATTTTTTTGCTTCATGTGGGTTATAGACTATTGTATCATATCTACCATATAAACTAAGATAAAACTTGTGATATTCCCATCATGTAGTATATGTACCTATAAATATAAGTTCGACACAAATTGTTTTTTCACAACTCATAACATTTACTAAAATCGTAACTATTCTTTTATGCTTTTTAATATCTGACATTAATTTTCATTTTTCATTATATTTCGTTACAACGTAGTTTCAATTTTATTTTATGATTCTTTTAATTTAATTTTTATATACTATTTGTAACTACGTTACCAGCTTTAACCACTTTTTTTAATTATAAATAAATACATAAATACCAAATATATCTTCTATTTCCACTATTACATTTTTTCTTATCATACTTTTTTCTCACTCTAATTATTTATTTCTATCGTGCTCCGAGACACACCAACCGCAGAACCTGTGCGAACGCACGGGTTTTCCACTAGTATAGATTAGAGTTTTTATCTCAACCTTGCATACTCATGTTCAAAGAGTTTGAGGTATTACCAAAATTTGCTTTATTATTTGTTTGAGACATATAAAAAAATTATGGCTTGAGAAAAACATACATATTTTTTATGATTAAATTAACTTTACATGTATATGTTCAGGGGTTTGCTTTTTGCTATAATAGAAGAATAGAAATTGTATACGGTATTAAAATAGTAAGGACAAATGATACTAAAAGTGGTCTAAGATGCGGAAACAAAAACAATATTGTTGAAAAATATATTTTTTTAGTTTTTTTTAAATATTATAATAGTTTGTTAGAACATTCTTTTTCATTGAGATTTGAAAAAAAAATATTTAAAAAGAATTTTTAGTAATTTATAGTTCATTCAACCTCAAGAATTCTCCTCTAATGCTATAAGAATGTAAATTGATTTAGGCAAATATAAAATTCAAATTTAAATTTTTTTTATTTAATTATAAAAATAATGTGTAAAGAATGGCTGATACTATTATTAATGTGTGTCATACCCCAAAATTTGCCCTCCTCATTTCATCTTCAATAACTCAAGGCTCAAGGGTTTATTCAAGCAATATTCTCCTAATCGAGGGCCTCTTAAACTAGGGTTTGCATTTTATCAAAGGATTTTGAATCTCTAAGGCCTCAAATGGATCTCAAGGTATCTCATATGTCTCAAAGCATCTCCATGTTAAAAGTCAAGCTTCAACTCCAAGGATTGCTCACTCAATTGCTCAGATGATCCGCAGTCGACTAAGCTGACCTAAAAGTCAACTATGGTCAAAGTACGGTTAAAACTCCTGACTTTTTGTCAACATCAAGTATTTGAAGATATATCCATCATTTGATCAAAGGTTGATCATGATCCATTAATAAAAACTCAGAGATGAACGAATTCAAAGGTTCAAATTAGGGTTTTTTATAGGAAAAGTCAACTCAACTTTGACTGACCATAACTTCCACATGGAGTATCAGAAATTTCTCACTCAAAGCCTATTTTGAAGGAAATTTAATCCTCTACAACTTTGTCTCTCACAAGACAAGGCCAGAACTGCTTCATTTGAGAGATATAGTCCAATACATTACAGGTCCTCCAAAAAGTCAACGAAAAACACCTTTTGGGTCAAAGCTCGTAACTTGGGCATAGAAGCTTCAATTGAGATGAAACCAAAAGGATCATTTAGAGGATACTCTAAGCTTTCTAAAATGGTCAATAACACCTCCATATGTTAAAAATTGAGGAAGTTATGATTTGCACAAGTTAGACAATTTTGAGAAAATGTACTCAAAGCAAAGTAGAGAAGTTTGGTATTTTGAACTTTTGGGCTTAACTCTTGGATTTCAAAACATGTCCATGGGCTTCATGATGACTCTTAAAATATTTATTTTTATTTCTATAATATTTATTTTTATTTATTTGAATTTAATTCATTTAAATATTGATAAATCATATAAAATTGAAATAATTTGTTTTAAATCTAAGATTTGATTTTTCAATTAGTTTAAATGATTCAATACCCCAAATATATAATCCAAATTCGTTCATGAGATGATTAGAGAGATTTGATACTAATTTAGCAAGTTTTCAATCAAAATTCAATGGAAAATATATCAATCTCAATCATTAAAAATACATGATCTCTCTCCAAATATTGTTGACCTAATTTGATGCCCTATCTATACATAAGAAGACTGAAGCCCTAGGGGACGAAATTTTGGCCAAGAGAGTTAGGGTTCCTAAGTTCAAAATCACACATAAAATTGTCAAAAAACGAATCCTATTGGGCAGGCCTCATAAGAGCTTTTTAAAGTGTTCTATCTCATTCCAGAGGTGAGTATAGGAAAGAGGAATCCTTGGAACACCCCCATGCTCGTCTCACAGTTACATATACGTTCAAGTTTCTTTTAAGATATGCTCATCATCGATTTTAATTTTATAATTGGTTTTAATTAAAACTAACATTACTAACATGTTCATATGTTGTTTTAGAGTTGATTTGGCTATTCATTCGCAAGGTTTAATGGCTAGACAAGTATTTTCCATGGTTAGGGCAAGAGAGAAGCATGCTTCGGTTCCTACGATATAGGCAGCCTCAGAACGAAATAATGGCCCTAATGAATTCCCCTTGGATCATTTAAGAGATCTGGGCAATTTGTTTTTCTTTTTATGGCTGTTTTGCAGGTTTGGATTTCGTGAGCTATTTGCTACGAAATTAGTTGCAGGATTCGCAGCTAATCCCCATGCAAATCGTAGCTAATTTGGGCCTAGGTTGGAGAAGAGGATGTGCAGCGAAGAAGACAATACGTGGTGCGTTTTCATTTGCCGGTTAGAAGTCCAACTTTCCTTCTCAAGCGCGATTGGCCAGTCAAAACGCGTGGAGTCTCTCTCCCTCCGTTCCATTGGTTCAAACGCACACGCTGGGGCCCATGTTGACTGGTTTAATTGACTAAGCCATAAACCTTTTGATTTTCTTATTTATATTATTGTTTCCATGACATAACAAACTAGCAAGTTGGCACAGATGGTAACCAAGGGGCGCCTATAACTTAGAGGGCGTGGGTTCTACCCTCAGCCTAGACATTATTTTTGTTTGATTTTCTTTGCAGGTTCACAATCCAAGATTCAGTGTACACAGCCAACACAAGACTATCACGCACCCTCAGCATCAGCCACAGGATCTCCCATAGCCCTGATCTAACGTACAACAGCTGCATCTCTACCATGGGCATTTAAGGGTCAACCACATAAGATTGGTGCCAGGTTCCTATGCATTTTTATTTATTTGTTTTATTGTTTATTTAAATTAATATTAATTATTTATATTTAATTTAATTAATTTATAAAATTAGGATTAATATAATTAAGTTAGAATTAGGCTTAGGATTATTTTCTTGATCGTCCTACTATTCCGATTTAATTTATTTAATCGGTTTAAACCATTGTAAAACATACAATCCTAGAAAAGTTTATGAGGCGTTAGGGTTTGCCCAACCCCATTGGCCACTAGGCCAGGATATTAGGTTCAATTTATTATTCGTTTCGACCGAATCAATCGGCCGCGATGGTTAATAATCTGATTAATTTAATCAATGATAATCAAAATGCATTTTTATTTTGCTAAAAGGTTGTAACCATCTTATTGGTTATGATGATTAGCATTTCTTTATCAATTCGTTATTATTCGTAATCAAATCTATTGATTATGAGGGGAAACGATCAAATTAAATTATTTAAAATACATTCATTTGCTATTCGTGATAATCGAATCTATCGATTATAGTGGTTAGCAATCCTTCCTTTAATCCGTTAACTATGATGATCAAACCTATTGATCATCGCAACTAACGGTAACAAATTAAAACCAGGGTTGTACGCCCAATCTTAAAACATTTCCCAAATCTAAAACATTCAAAACACTTCCAATCAAACTACGGATTTTCATCCTTATTCAAAACTATGATAGGCCATTCAAAAAGCCTTCAAACCATGTCAAATCAAATTCTAATCCTAAGGGCGTACAACCCTTCCCCGAACTATGTAGACTCTGATCCTCCCTAAGGAGGTACGTAGGCACTTGGTAACAAGGCGAGTCCCCTTCCCTATAAATCTCATTTTTTCCCGATTTGTTTTCCCTTAATTATTAACCCTTGAAAGCATAAACCTTACCTTAATACTCTTAGCCATAAAACTGTTAACCTTAGATTTAAAGCCATAGGAAAAGGTTGAGGGTGCCTAACACCTTCCCTCGACCTGAATATAGTATCTTACCCTGATCTCTAAACTGCGTAGGGTTTCCTATTCGCCCTTCAGAATAGGTGGCGACTCTAAAACTTTTATTTTTAGGGCAGGTTGCTACAATGTGTTTATTATATATACACTTATAATGGTTAAAAATGTGTGGGAGAATGAGACAAATGTATTTCTAAATAATATATATTTATAATTATAATCTATAGTAGTATTAATTTTATGACATGTCATTTTTTGTTCAAAATATGAGAAAATATTCGAGTATTAAATATTAAAATAAAATATAACTCAATTAAAAATATTTAAAAGTTGAGTAAATAGAATTGATTATTATATATTATTAAAATAAAATATATTATATTATTTATTAAAAATTGTAGTCTATTAAAAATCACATCAAATAAGTAAATTTTAGTCTTGTTTTATATATATATATATATATATATATATATATATATATATATATATATATATATATATATATATATATATATATATATATATATATATATATATATATATATATATATATATATATATATATATATATATATATATATTAATGAACTAATTTTCTGTTTAATAGCATAGTAGATACACTTAAGAATTTCAAAATTATAAATTTAAAAGTTAGTTTAATTTTGCTTCTACAAATTTAATAATAATATGAGTGTATAGAATATTCAAAAAAATGTTGTGAGGTTGTTTTTAATTAATAAAATTTGTATGTAATCTAATATTGAATCAATATCTTCAAAATAATCTTACTTTATAGTAAAAGGTTTTTTTAATACAATTTCATAATATACATGACACATGTTCAATAACATCAATTTAAAAAGTGCAAAAAAATCTTTCAAATAATTTAACATAAGCATGTCCACTACTATTAATTTACTATAGTATAATAAAAATTATTAATATACATAATATCCTTCTTCTTTTGTCATCAATCCTTTATTTGCCGATGATCTAAATCTCCCATAACATCACTTAGATCTCCAATATTCAATTTGGATTAAGAGTGACGTATGAATAAAAAATAGGCATATATTGTTTTAGTTTACACAATTTAAAGCTAAATAATGTTAGTATTTGATATTAGGCTTAAATGCACCTTTGGTCCCTGTAAGTTAGCGAGTTTTTGCTTTTCGTCCCTGTAAGTTTTTTTGTTGGTATGAGTCCTTATATCTTACTTTTTGCTTGTGGTTTAGTCCCTAAAGCCAAAATCCGCAGGAAAATCTGCAGGTTTTCCTGCGAATTTTCCTGTGGATTTTGATTTTAGGGACTAAAACAAACGCGAAAGTGACATATAGGGACTCAGACCCAGAAAAAAACTTACATGGACGAAAATCAAAAACTCGCTAACTTACAGGGACCAAGGGTGCATTTAAGCCTTGATATTATTTTTATTGACGTGGTACATAGTTCATTCATAAAAATATTAATCAGATAAATATGAAGAAATAGTTATGTTAGATATTGAGGGAGGATTTTTTTTTTATAAAGGTTAATAATAATATAGAAAAAGAGGATAGAAAGATCAAGGAGGGGGAGGACTAGGCCAAAGCCACCCTCAAGAAATGAACTGAAAGTTAGGGAATCCTAACTTATCTCTACCCAGACTAGAACAAATAGAAAAAAGGCATTTCCAAAAAATAGCTATAACCAACAAAATTTAAACCCTCGTTTGCTAACGTGTCTGCGCAAACGTTACCTTCACTAACTGCAAACTATTAGACAATATTTTACATTTCTCCCATCTAGGTTTTAAATCCCACGGAATGGAGGTAGAATTGGAGAAAGCTTTAACAACTAATTTCGAGTCTGTTTCCAGCCACAACCGATGCTAGAGATTAGCATGAGCAATCTCAATTGCTCTTAAAGCTCCTGCCAATTTATCGTGAAATACGTTACCTCTGCCGAGATTTTCCCTGAAACCTGCCACAAAATTTGCATCAGAACTACGAAAAATATTTGCACAAGCTGAAGAGGTAGTGGTGGAAGAACCGTTTGTGTTAACTTTCATCCTATTTGATTGCGGCGGACACCAAAAAACTTCCACAATTTTTGGGGAACCGATGCTAGAGATTAGCATGAGCAATCTCAATTGCTCTTAAAGCTCCTGCCAATTTATCGTGAAATACGTTACCTCTGCCGAGATTTTCCCTGAAACCTGCCACAAAATTCGCATCAGAACTACGAAAAATATTTGCACAAGCTGAAGAGGTAGTGGTGGAAGAACCGTCTGTGTTAACTTTCATCCTATTTGATTGCGGCGGACACCAAAAAACTTCCACAATTTTTGGGGAACGAGGCGGCTGAATTGGGATGTTGAAGTATTTTATATTCATGAACTCTGGTCCCGAAATCTGAAACTTCTTCCTAGTATGCTTCCCCGAAAGGAAGACGTTAGTGTTAATCGTAGTCGTGGCATTCTACCAAGTAATGTTGCTGGACTGAAATTGAGCCAAGTTGTGAAAATTCCAAATGGTATCAATAGTGTTTACCAAAGCTGATCGGATAACCACCTTACCCTGAGGACACCAGCTCCTATTGCAAAACTTCTAAAGATCTTGAACAGTATCTAAATCCATTCTAATGTCTAGCTTATTAGCTATCCAATTCCAAATAAATCCTACAAACCGGTATTTGAAAAGTAGATGGAAGGAGGATTCTTCACATATCGAGCACAAACTACACATAGATGGAATCAAGCAGCCTCTAACCTTGAGATTCTCGTCCGTCGGGAGTTTATTATGCATGAGATGCCAAACCACTAAGGATTTAGAAGGGGGAATATCCGGTGACCAGATGTGTTTTGCCCAGGATTTAAGATGACAGACTTTCTCTTTATGCGTGAAAGCTTCCTTCAAAGACAAGTCACCAAAATCCGTACAAGTCCAACACATAATATCAGGACCCTCTGCAGATGGAATAAGGATATTTTCTACCAGACAGTGAAGATTGGGATGCTGCAAGTTGCCCAACCAAATAAAATTCTTCATCCAAATTTGCACCTGTTTAATGAGACTAGCTGGCCAAGAGTAAGAGGTTATTGAATAAATCAGCATGCTTTGAATTACGGATTTCACCAACTAGACCGGACCAGCTATAGATAGAAGGGAGGCTCTCCATGATGCCAGTTTATTTTTCACTTTGTCAACTAATGCTTGAAAGTGAACCGTCTTGGGTTTGCCCTTGAAAATCGGAAGACCAAGATAAATAAATGGGAAAACTCCGTGACTAAATCCAATACGATTAAGGATGTTAATTTTCCTAGCTTGAGACACCTTACCAAAGAAACCGTGGATTTTCTTGGGTTAATTACTTGACCGGAGGCAAGGGAATATCTGGTAAAAAGATGTTGCAGAGCCTGCAAATGAGAGATTCTGCCAGTACAATATATCATTAAGTCATCTGCATAGAAACAGTGCAACGAAACCTTGATTTCTCTAGAAGCTTTCATTCCTGTGAGGTGACCATCATCAACCAGCTTAGATAAATTCCTGCTTAGAATATCCTCAGCAATGCAAAAAAGGATAGGGGAGAGAGGGTCAACTTTCCGAACTCCACGAGAATAGTTAAAGTATCCATGAAGGGCACCATTCACCGAGATGGATAATGTTGCCGACTTTAGAATGGTTTCAATCCATGAACAAAAAGTATTATTGAAACCAAACCCCCTAAGGACGTTTAAAAGAAAGGGCCATTCTAAGGTGTCGAAAGCTTTCGCGATATCTATCTTAAGAGCTACGTTGCCTCCGAAAGCTTTATGGTCAAATGACATTAGCCACTTCAAACACCAAATGCACACAGTCTTTTATGTTTCTCCCTTGTATAAATCCCTTATGTTCTGTAGATATCATGGAAGGCATGACATGAGCCAGTTTGTCAGCAATTATTTTTTATATTATCTTGAATTTAAAGTTGGCCATCTCAATTGGTCGGAATTTGTCAACAGAGTCATCTCCAGGCTCCTTAGGAATGAGAACCGAGGTATTAGCATTAAAATACGGAGGCAGCCAGCCTGTTCTAAAAAACTCCAGCGTAGTGTTCACCACACCAGTACCAACAATGTCCCATAAAACCAGATAAAAATGCGCTCCAAAACCATCTGGTCCCGGTGCACCATCCTTGTTAAGAGAAAAAACTGCATTCTTTATCTCTAAAGAGGTAGGAAACATGGTAAGCATATAATTTGATTCCGTATTGACCACATTAGGAATGACTTCATCTACTAGTAAATGATGCTGCACCACAGCAAAGTTAGATGTGAATAAGTTTTTAAAATGTGTTGTGATATGTTCCGCTATATCCTTCGGGTCCTTAAGAGTATTGTCTCCAACTTTTAGAGCATTAATGGATCTAGCTGCTTGTTTTATCTTTGCCAACTTATGAAAATAAGCTGTATTTCTATCCCCATTCATGTGCCAATCAGTGTTGGATTTCCCTTGCCAAAAACTGTGTTGCTTCTGCAGCGCATCTTCAAGTTTGGTTTGGGCAAGTTTTTCTTGTAAGCTTAAATTATCATTATAACCAAGGGAATGAAGTTGATCATGGATCTCCTTCAATTCACATTCAGCAGATTTCACATACTCATGTACATTTCCAAAGACCGTTTTGTTCCAAACTTTAAGGTTAATTTTGAAAAGTTTCAACTTGGAGACCAGTACAAACATATGACAACCATAGAAGACAGTTTCCCAAGACTCCATCACTAATTTCCTGCAGGAATCGTTCAGAGTCCACATCTTCATGAATTTGAATTGAGGGACTGCCATCAATGTAGGATTATGAAAATCCAATAAAATCGGATAATGGTCACATTTATTCCTGATCAATGTTGAGGCAGAAAAACTATTACAGTTGAGCAGCCAATGTTGATTACAGATCGCCCTTTCGAGCCTCTTTTGAGTATGAGCATTTTCTTTTCTCCCATTCGACCAAGTAAGCCATGCTCCTTTAGTTGGAATATGGTAAAGGTTGTTAATATTTGTCCATGTCTGAAACTCCTGCATAGGACCCAAGGGAGGATTGTATTGACCTTTATGCTCATGTGTTCCAAGGATGACGTTAAAATCACCGATGAAACACCAAGCAGAGTTGGAATGAGACAAGGTTTGAAGCTTGTGCCAAAGGTGTCTTCTTTTGATGTGACAGTTAGAAGCGTAAATTGTGGCACTGCCAAAGAGCTGATCTCTGATATTAATTTGGAAAGCCACATACTGATCTCCACAATCAACGATGATTGGATCTATATCTTGTTTACAGATGCACCACAGTTAGGGTTCCATATTGTCCCTTTCATTGAAAGAGAATATTTTCAATCCAAGCTTACCAAACCAGTTGTTCGGAAACTTGTCAAGAAGCATCCATTGTTCCGACACTAACACTAAATAAACATTTATATGTCTGGTATTCTCAATTAGATTTACTTTAGTAATAAACTTAATTACATTTTATCAACAAAAACATATAGCATATTTTACATGAAAATATAATAATTGAATATGATATTTAATAACAAGATAAAATTACATATAAATAGTTCATTTTTATACGATTTGTATAATTCTTTAAAACACACTAATTTAAAAAAATTGCGAGAAAAAAATACTTCTTAAAGTTGTAATAGTAGCATACATGGACATACAATAAAAATAAATAATGATTATCGACAAATATTAGGTCTCAGGTTTGGTGGTCGAAAGTGGTCCCTCTCAAGGTAAATATTTTTATTTGGCGTTTATTTTGTAATAGATTACCGACAAAGGATAATTTGATGCGGCACAATATTTTGTCGGATGAGAATCAGACTTGTGCTAATGATTGTGGTCAGATTGAGAATAGGGATCATATTTTTGTTCGGTGTCCGCATTTTAGTGGTGTTTGGCCGATCTTAGAAGGGTGGTTTGGTTTTTTGACGGTCTGTCAGGGTCATTGGAGGGTTCATCACGACTCGTTTGTTGCTTTGGCGGGTGAGGAGAGGGAGTATCATATTGTTTTGCATGTCTGTTGGATATCGACCGTGTGGGAAATTTGGAAAGCGCGAAACCAGCGAATATTTCAGAATACGAGTTTGTCGATGATGACAATAGTAGAAAAGGTAAATCTTCAAACGTACTGGTGACTAAAATCTTACTTTATGGGTTTCAGGGTTAAATATAATCTTTGGAGGCTCAATCCTCTGCAATGTATCACGAATTATATTAGGTAGCTTCAATTACGGAGTAGTCGTTTTGTTGTGTGGTTTTAAACATTGTGAAGTGTTGTAATAACGTTTTGTAGTCTTTCAAGTACGTCTTGTGCTTGAGGGAATTCTTGGTTAATGGTAATATATTTTTTAGTTTCTTCAAAAATAAATAAAAATAAATAATAATAATAATAAATATAATAAACATAATAAATATAATAACAATAATTATAATGATATATTAAGATTAATTTGACCCTACATTAATATTAATAATAATATAATAAAAGTAAATGACCATAAAAAATCATCAAAATTTAAATTTAATATATTTTAACGCATTTGCTTTATTAATTTTAGAACTAATATTATTATTAATATATTATCACCCTTTCAATTACTTATCTATTTTTTTAACCATAAAAAGTAGTCAAAGTTTCAATTTAATATATTTTAAAGCATTTGTTTTATTAATTTTATAACTTCTATTATTATTAATACATTATCACCCTTTCAATTAGTTATCTATTTTTTTAACTAGACATCTTCACCCGCACGACTCTTTTTATACTGATTTTAAATTTTTCATTTTTGCTATTTTTTTCTCATATGTTTCCTCTTTCATTTTCTAAAATTTATATCATTTGTTTAATATTTCATGATTTAGGAGTTCATATAATTTTTCTTAATTTTATACTTAGTTCATAAAATTATTTAAATAATTATAAAAACAAAGATTAAATATAACAAGACCCCTCTTTTTTAAACATATTTTTTTAATTTTTATCCAATATTTATATAAATTCATTAATTTTCACTTTAATATCTTTTTTAAAAAAAAAAATCATTTCTATAAGGTTCTCTATTTAATAACAATGTAACTATTAAAACGTTTTTCTCTTAATTTTAATAATTTTTTATAATAACAATTAAAACATTATTATTATGATGAAACCATAAAAACCCATCAAAAGTTCTATTTAATGTGTTTTAAAATATTTATTTTATTAATTTTTTAACTTCCATTCTTATTAAGATATTAAGATTAATTTGATTAAATATTTTAATAATTAATTGAATTACTATTAAATTATTTAATTTGAATTATTTTAAAATAAGTAAATATTTATTTGAATATTAACAATAGAAATTGATTTGTATAGTTATAAAGTGATTATCATTTATCGGGCTTGGGTTCGAGACCCCATTGGTACATATTTTATAATTTTTATTTTAAATTCAAAATTATTTAATATTTTTAAAAATTTTGGGATTTATTTGTCATGGATGCATATTTGCCTAGTGGTAAAGACTTAAGATAGACTTGGGTTCGATTCTTTATAATAAACGATTTTGGCTTTTTGGATATTATAAAATCAAAATTGTTTAAAATTAAAATTAAAATTATTAAATCAGAATTGTTTAAAAATGAATTTAAAAATAAAAATTAATTTATTATTTAAAAAATAAAATCAACGTGGCAATCCAGTCACGAATTAAAAGTGGCAAAAAAACCGCTTTGAAAAAAGTATTAATAGAAGGACTAATATGATCCGGTTAAATTTTGTAAGGGATTAAATCGGGTCCTTTTTTTGTGAGGGACTAATTTGGGTTGTGTAGTTTTTGTGAGGGACCAAAATGGGTCTTCACTCTTAATATTAATAATAAGGCTAAATTACAGATTTGGTCCCCCTATTTTGTCTGATTCACGAAATTAGTCTCCCTATTTTAAATTCAAATAGTTTTGGTCCCCCTATTTTAAATTTAAACAATTTTAGTCCCCCTCTCATGTTTTTTCAAATAAAATCGATGAGATTTTTTATTTTTCAACTTATATTTTAATCTACAAAATTCAATAATAGATTTATATACGACAATTTGTCATGTTTTACAAGTAATTTGTCATTTAAAAAAATGAAAATTTCGTTAATTTTAAGTGCAAAATTATGAAAGGGGGACCAAAATTGTTTAAATCTAAAATAGGGGACCAAAACTGTTTAAATTCAAAATAGGGGGACCAATTTCGTGAATCAGAGAAAATAGGGGACCAAAATTGTAATTTAGCCTAATAATAATATAGTGTAATATAATAAAATAAATTACTAATAATAATAATAATAATAATAATAATAATAATAATAGTAATAATATAGTATCCAACTATCACCATTATAAATAATAATAGTAATAGTAATATAATGTTCAATTAAAATTAAGATATGGGAAAATAAATTAATACAAAATATTTAAAAATGAGATGTATTTGTGCTCTTCAAAATTAATTTTTTTATTTAAATTAATTTTTTAATTTTATATTCAAAAAAAAATTTGAACAATTATTCATACAAAAATAAGCAAATATATCATTTATCTTATTACTCTAATTCTAGAATTTTATATAAGAAGTGTTTGATTCTCAATTTAATAGCTAATAATAATAATAATAATAATAATAATAATAATAATAATAATAATAATAACTATAATAATAATAATAATAATAATAATAATAATATAATAATAATAATAATAATAATAATAATAATAATTACTATAATAATGTAACTTTGAAATATTTTTTATTAGCTTTTATAATTTTATATAATAAAAATAAATAATTAATACATTATTAATATGAAACTATAAAAAATCCTCAAAATTTCAACTTAATATATTTTAAAGCATTTTTTTATTAATTTTATGACTTCTATTATTATAATTAATATATTATCACCCTTTCAATTAGTTATCTATTTTTTTTAACTATACATCTTCACTCGCACGACTCTTTTTATACTGATTTTAAATCTTTGCCATTTTTTTATTCTCACATGTTTCCTCTTTCATTTTCTTAAATTTGTATCATTTGTTTAATATTTCATGATTTAGGAGTTCATATAATTTTTCTTAATTTTATACTTAATTCATAAAATTATTTAAATAATTATAAAAACAAAGATCAAATCTAAAAAGACCCCTATTTAATAACAATGTAACTATTAAAACGTTTTTCTCTTAATTTTAATAATTCTTTATAATAACAATTAATGCATTATTATTATGAAACCATAAAAACCCATCAAAAGTTCTATTTAATGTATTTTAAAGTATTTATTTTATTAATTTTATAACTTTCATTCTTATCAATATATTCCCACCCTTTCAATTATTTGTCTACTTTCTTAACTATAAATCTTCACTAACACGACTCTTTATATAAAAAATTTTAAAATTTTCATTTTTGCCATTTCTTTTTCATTCTCATATGTTTTTTCTTTCATTTTCTAAAATGTGTGTCATTTATTTAAAATTTTATGTGCAGATTTAGGAGTTCATATGTTTCCTCTTTTATTTTTCAAAATGTGTTGTATTATTTGTTTAAAACTTCATGTGTAGGTTTTGAAGATATATATGGGAATTTTGTTGAAAGATCAATTCTCATATAGAAAGGTACACACTATAACATTTTAATTGTGTTTCTTTTATTTTTCTTTAAGATCACACCACTAAATATATATTAAATTATATTAACCACTTTTCTTTTTATTCATTGTCCTTTTTATGTAAGCTTTTTAGTTATTGCTGTGTATTGTAAAACTTTTATTGTAAGTTATACACTTTTTATGTATTTTTAATCTTGAGTGTTTATATTATGAATTATAGTTGAAATATAGATTCTAATATGAAGATTTTTTTATTGCATATCAACAACAATGTATAGGGTGAAGATTATTTAACAAGGTGTGTACTTTTTTCTCACCTTTCTATTAATTTTTGTAACTTTCAATTAGTATTACTATTCATTTTTCTATCATCAATTACTATTACAAGATGGGGAATGAATTTGACGGCGAGGAAAAAGATGGGGAGGTGTCCCCCGCCCCCGCCCCATTGACATCCCTAGTCCAAAACAAGTCATGCTTAAAGTGACAGAAAAAAATTCGGAAACAGACACGAATCATTTGTGGTTGGAAATTATACATTTAACCAAGATGTTTCTAGGAATGAAATCGCGAAGATGATTATATTGCATGAATATCCCATCATGATGCTTAACCATATTGGTTTTAGAAATTATAGTCATTCTCTTCAACCTTTGTTCAAGATAGTTTCTCGCAATACCATAAAGAATGATATAATGAAGTTGTATGAAAGTGAGAAGTCAAAACAAATGAAAATACTTGCAAAGAATAAAAGCCGCATTGCAATAACTAGTGATATGTGGACTTCTAGCAATCAGAACAAAGGATATATGTCTGTTATAGCTCATTATATTAATGAAAATTGGATTTTGCATAATCAAATCATCAGGTAACTTCTCCCTTCCATTTATGTTATTATTACAATATAGTTATTTTATGTGATATTTATTATAATTTATTTTTAGGTTCATTTATGTCCCTACGCCACATACAACTGAGGTCATTTGTGATTTTTTGGTAGATTGTTTGATGGATTGGAATATTGATAGAAAATTGTCAACATTAATTGTTGATAATTGTAGCACCATTGATGCTCTGATTGACAATTTGATTGATAAGATGCCACCTTCTTCTTTTATTTTAAAAGGGAAATTGTTTCATATGTGTTATTCCGCCCACATATTAAACTTGATAGTGAAAGATGGCATGCAAACAATTTCTAGTTCAATTGAAAAGATTAGGGAAAGTGTCGGTTTTTGGGTAGCAACACCAAAGAGGGAGGAGAATTTTAAAGAAACTTGTAATCAATTGAACATGACTTATGAAAAGAAGCTTGCACAAGATTGAAGAACAAGATGGAACTCTACTTATTTAATGCTTGCTTCTGCATGACCTTATGAACAAGTTTTTAAACGTTTAAAATAACATTGTGATTCCCAATATAAATGTGCACCAAGTGAAGAAGATTGGAAAATGGCAAAAGAAATTTATGACAACTTGAAATTTTTTTTTAATGTCAGTGAGTTGTTCTCGGGTACTAAGTATCCAACATCAAACATTTATTTTCCCAAAGTTTGTCAAATAAGATTAGCTTTAAGAAAGTGGCAAGATTCTTCTAGTAATACTATACAAAGTATGGCAAGAAGTATGATAGTGAAGTTTGACAAAAATAACATTGTTGTTGATCCTAGATATAAAATAACATTGTTATCAATTGAGCAAATATGGATAGGTCTACTTTTGCTTTTAGTTGACTTATTATGAAGTATTTTTTTAGCTTTTCAAGCATACTCATGATGGTAATTTTATAATTATCCCTTATTAGTTTTGATGAAGTATAGTTTTTTAAGCATATTTACGTTGTTGGATTTTTTAGTTGTTTAGGCACATTTTTACTTAAAAAAGTATTATAATTCATGTTGTTGAATTTTATAGCATTTTAAAGAAATTTATTAAAAAAAATATTATTATTTTGTGTCCCATTAGTATTTTTAATAAAAAATAATAAATGTCAAATACTAGTATTTTTTTAGTAACATAATAAATATGTGAATTCGTTGTGCTTTTTATTTTTATAGAAAATATAGACATTTTAAAAAATAAAATATTAATGAATAAATGTAGGATCGACGGGGACCCCCGCGAGTAACGGGGATCCGCGGGGAACAGGGATGGGGATAGAAATTCTCCCGTGACGGGGATCGTGGGCGGGGACGGGGAATGAATTTGACGGTGGGGAAAAGGTGAGAAAGTGTCCCCCGCCCCTGCCCCGCCCCATTGACATCCCTAACTTGATACCATTTATTATTACAACAGTTGTTCTCCTAGTGCTACTGAGTATGCCTAATCATAACCCCCTGCGACCTCCTATATAATATAAAAAATACTAAAAAATAATATAATATTACAAATACGAAAAAATTGTTTTAATTTTGCTTACTTCTTTTTTAGAATTTGATATTGAATTTTTAGATTTCTTTTAGTTAATTTTTTAGTCAATACTTGTTCATATTTTTTTCCATTTCTCATACATCACTTTATGTATCATTACTAACATTTTGTGTTGATTTTGAGGTAATATATTAAGGCTTTTGGATTATTCTTGTGGACACTAGCAAGTTACCTAATTTTTGTACAATTAATCGTTTTATTTTCCGCTTTAAATTTCTATTTAAGTTTGGTAATATTGAAGTAAGTGTTTCATTCCCATTCGGTACAAATGTATCCGGTTCCCCATTGTGATGTAATAACTTTACCGCTTTTCTTTACTATTCTATTTGTTTTATTATTAAGCATTGTATGCATTAAGCCTTTTCAAAGAACTAATACTATTGTGAGCCACTTTTCTACCATAAGTCGATCGCTTTTCAAGCATTGCAATTAACCGTACTTATACATTCACACTTGCACACTTTCATATCTTGATCATGGGCTTTCTTACAGTGAGACCTACTTGATTAATCATTTTGATTGGTCGTTTAGAAGACTAGTCACTTGGCTAGTACACTTACATTTTTAATTCAATCACTTTCATGTTTAATCTTTTATGCTTGTTTGTATGGACTTGTATAGACTTATTTACTTTCTTCCATCCTTTGGCAAGTTATTTCCCCCGTTCTCGAAGTCTTGTAAATAATTTTACCGCTTTCTTTACCTTTTGATTTCTTACTTGCTTGCTTGCTGGTTTGAATGAATAAATTGCTTACCTCCTCACTCTAGGTCCATGTACCAAGCCACTGCCTACTCTTTGTAAGCCGATTACCTAGTGCATCGCCATCAACCATGCCACTGCACTCTTGGTCCATATACCAAGTCATACCCCTTGTTTTGTGATTTGATTGCCTCGTGCATCATCATCAACCATGCTACAATAAACTTGGAGAGAGGAATAAAACCACAAACACAAACACATGCTACATGTAAACATATAAACTTTGTAAATTCTGCAATCATATAAATATATCAGAAATACAATATAGTTACATATCAGATGCATTTATAGATCAGACATGTACAACTACTCCCCCTGTCACACAAAACAATTCTCCCCCTCAGAGAGAAAACCCAAAGCATAAGAAAACCAACCAACCATTTCTCCCCCTCAAGGGAAAAACCCAATTCGCCAGAAGGTCCAATACATTGGGCTTGATTTTTAATACACCTCTTACGCCTAATACATTGAGCTTGGTGCACATGTATAAATTCTGGATAGGCCGAACGGATAGACTCTTGATACATAGAGATAATTGGAGTTTGACCTAAATCATCTCAATGTGCGACTTGAGTTTCTTATGATTCTATTATTTCTTTAATAAAATATTTAATATCACTTGACTGTACATTTTAATTTTTAATTTATACTTTATAATGTTTATTTTTATAATTTCTAATACTCTCTATTTAAACTAACATATTATTATGTATACTCAAAATATTATATGAAAATATATACAATAGATATGCATACAAATATACTTTGACCAATATATAAAAATTATTATTTTACATCTCACTTATTTAAATTTAAAATAAAGTTGTTGTTAATTAAAAGTTATGTAAACTTATGAGATAAAAAAAGTTCGGTTGGTTGAAACTTTTCTAACTAGTTCCTAAATAATTCTATTTATTTGTAATTTTTTTTAAAATTGTTATTAATAAATATCAACAATTTTTTATATTAATACATAAATATAAATAATATGGTGTAGACAGAAATTCAACTTTAGACCAACAACTTAGACTTATTTTACTCAAATAACACATACTCGTTAAACTACATCACCGCCCTTAATCTATTACCCTTCATTTAAAGAAGGGATGACAATTTGGCCCACACCCTATGGGTACCCGCAAAAATTGCTCACAATGGGTAGGGTAAAAACCCGCCAAATGGGTACGGGTACGGGCATAAGTAATTACCCATTAAAATAAGCAGGTATGAGTGCAGACACGAGTATCTTACTATCCATCCCGCTTCATACTCGCACTACATATTTATATAATATCATTTATATTATTATATAAAAATGCATGTTTATCAAATTTATAAAAAAAAAAATATCGCTATTAAACTATTACACATTTTAATAAAAGTGTTTATTTATTTCTTAACTCAACAATAACATTCATAATTTTTTAATATTGTTAAAAAACTTAAAATTATATGATATTTGTAATTAATCGATTTAATTTTACTAGAAACACAGATAAACGGATACAGGTATGAACATCGGTGCCCATGCGAGCATGGGCTTGGGTACGAGAAAATTTTCAAACTGCGGGTATGGGGACGGTACCATAGTACCCTGCCCAAACCCTTCCCGTTGCCATCCCAAATTTAAAGGAGAATATCTAAATTTCTCTAATTCAAAAGTGTATAATTTTTCTTAAAGCTAATCAAAGGTTTTTCATTGAATATAAAATATTATTTAAATTAATACCCAAAGAATTATCTTTTTTAAATTATTTAAAAAGTTAAATATTAAATATAAATGATACTATACTGTGCATAAGTTACCATTATAATATTTGACTGGTGTAATTACCTTATAAAAATATAATAAAACCCCTCTAGATAAATCTAAAAAATTGGTTATAAATATGTCCAAATGTTTATGAATCAAGTCATATCTTAGATACATATACATTTTTTCTACTTTTCTCTTATTTTATTTCATCATGGATATGTATGTGTTACTCAATTTCCTCCAAGAAAATCCAGATACTCCTGTTCCTTCTCCATGGAAACAAGTTCTTGATGTTGAGGTATATTATCCATCTTTAACTTCTCCCATTTCTCTTATTATTAGATTAAATGGAACTAATCTATGTATTTTGTTTGTTTTTGGATTTTTCTTATCATAGACCGAACTAGTTTTCTACAAGCACAACGAAAATGGATTCTTAATATATGATTTCAGGCCACTGGTCAACATTCGAAGAGGAATCTTCTGGAACAATTCTTTATGGTCTGCATCTATAGATTGTTCTGATTCTCGACAAATTATAACAAATTTTCAAAATTCATATGGTCCCTCAAAGGTTTACCTTTTTCGCATTACTTGTTGCGCAAACATAACTATTCATTGTATTGTGGACCAACCAGCGTTTCAATGCTTGTTATGCCGCTCTATAGTTGGACAACTTCAATGATTTTATCATATTGTGTAAAATTTAATGAAAACTTGTTTAAAAATTAATCATAACTTTTTGTTGTTATTAATTATTGGGACTGTTTAAAGAGATGGATTATCAACATCTATATTGTAACAGATATGTAGCTTTTGAGAATAGATGTTTAATTTCTTGAAAATTAATTGATGTTAAATTATTTATTAAATATTTTTTGTTTTGTGTATCTTTTCATAGAATGAATTATAAATTGAAGTAATTTAAAAAAATTACTATAACAATTGAAATGTATAATAAATAGGATTAAATAATTTTTGTTGTCTATAAATATACCATTTTTATTTTAAATTCCATTTGAACAATTTTTTCAAACATTAGCCGGTTCCCTTCTGTCATCAAATTTAGTTGTCACTGTTAAATATTTTACATATGACATTACAGATAAAATAAAAATAAAAGATAATATATTGATAGAGACCAAAATACATGTTAAAATAAATTCTAATACCTATGAATGTTTATTTCATTTTTAAACCTCTACACAGTGTTATATTTAACTTCTTTAAGCAATAAAAATATAATTTGTTAATGGAACACAATTTGAAGGTCATTTTTAAAAAAAATTCTTAGAGAGACTTAAATCAAAACGAATTATATAAGAATTTCTCTAAGCTGGCCAAAGGTCCAACATGGGCAAAACTATAACATTCAGTTGTAACATTCAAAACTCAACCAAAATGATTCAATGTATATATCATTACACATGAGACTCAAGGTAAACCTTTATGTTCTCATAATTTCACTCCACTCATCTTGGAATTTGTAATTTCCTTGGGCTTTGGAGTGATAACCTTGGAGGTTCACCCTCATGCCACCGTATCATAGATTAACATCACCCTATTTGGAGTCCATCATCATAAATCAAACATAATTTTGGTTCCACTACAGACCAATGACGCCGTCTGTAGAAATCGATTGCTGATTCTAGCAAAGTTCCACAATCATGTCCCATTGGATTCGAATCTCGATCACAATGGAGTCGCAGTAGGAAGAAGAAACTTGTCCCCTAGTGTTACACATTAGAGTGACTAAAAGACTCGATCCACACGCTACTAAAGAGTCATAACACTGTCCTCAACCTCAAGCTCCTACTCTGGTACTTGATTGCCTATTTTTTAGAGGAGCACAAATAGGATTGAGAATACATTCAAATAATTAACCATGCATATAATAGTAAGAGTATTTAACTACATACAAGTTCTCATAGCAAGTCAATCATGCACCAAAAATCACAACATCCACAACTCACCCACAACATAGTCATATAAATTTATATAATGCAACTTTATGACACATGAATAACTCATATGCATGCAAATAATAGTTCCATCTACCGAACCTATGAGCCTCACACCAAGCTCCAAGCCCCAACACCGAGCTTAGGACAGACATGAGTCCCCTCACCGAGATCCATAACCTACCTCTTTCAACAACAACAACAACAACATAGGATGCATGAATGAATGAATGCATCATCAAAATAGTTCAACAACAATCAATGGCATCACATCGAAGCATCCAAATCCTGTACAACTATTACAGGGTAGTTTCCACACCAAAACTACATAATTTAACTTAAACATGCTATCAATACATGAATATCAACTCATATTATAGTCACATTAACACATATTGAGTCATGTATGACAACTAGGTGGATTTTTGTTATTGACAAATATTATGAAAACAACGGAAAACTAATATTCGCTCTCTTAGGAACACACCTAGACCCTTTGGATACCACCATAAGATAGGCATCTGTGTCAAATTTTTCCCCCTTACCTCATTGTTCCATCAAAATAGTTGATTTCCTTGAATCTCTCTCTTGAAACCTCTCTTCTTCTTCTTCTTCTTCTTCTTACCCTATCCCTCATTCTCTTTATTCCAATTTTTCACGTACTGTGTAAAAAAATCTCTTCTCCCACAATTTATAAATCTCTTCTTCCACATTCTCCCCTTTTTTATGATGACAACGCATCTCTCAGAGGAGGTTGTAGAAGAAACAAAGAAATATATTTTTGGAGTGATAATACTCCCCTTAGGTTAGATGGAGTGTATACCCTTCCCTCGAGTGTATACTTCTCCCCCTTTGTAGAAATTAAAAAAGGCGGGTAAAAGATGAAAGTATGCACTTATGTTCTGTCAATCTTTAGGATAAAATATCATGACAAATCAGTGTAGTATTTCATGGCATAAAACATTTTATCAAACATACCAACACAATAGATCATGTGACATGCCTAAAAACAATAATATTATAAGTGTTGAATTATGCAAGAGCAAGTTAGTGATGATATACATTCATGCATGGTAAGGTTTTTAATTCTATTATGTCATATAAAGAAACAAAAGATGTTTAAGGTTAGGTTTCCTAGAAAGGTGTTTATACATGTCATAACAATTTATCAAATGCAATTATGAGCATACATGTTATATATTATTTTGAGCAAAACAAGGGTTATTGATCATGGCATATTTTATCAAACATCATAGTTAGTTATGATAAGTAAGGGTAGATCATATGATATGCCATCATATTACTTTGTATGCAAAACAATTATAAATGTTGAACAATTTATGGAATGCAAAGACAAGTAGAAAATCATGCATGGAGAATATTTGAATCATGTCATATTAAGAAGCATGTGTTTGAAAATAGATGTTCAAAGTAAGTTTCCCTAGAAATGTGTTTAGGCATGATATGTAAGAAAAAGGTTTCATGACATAATGAAGCAAATATCACGCTTAGTTAGACATATTTTTTTTAACCTAAACAAGGTTTCCTAATCTTAAGGCATGGCATAATTGCATATGTGCAAGATATAAGAAACATATATGTGGCAGAGATAATATGACAGAGTGATGAAGCATGTATGTGATAAAGGAAATATTACTCTAGATGGGACATATATGCATGTAAGGTTTCCTAAAACGTCTATAAGCTTTTCATTTTAAGGTGTTCCTAGCAAGGGTATTCAAATCATGGCATAGAAAGTGTCTCATTTGGTGAAAAATATTTATTCTTAAATGTGTGATGCAATCTAATGGTGTTTTACAAGGGTATTTTAAGTAAAACAACGTTGTAGGTATAAATTTATTTGACTTTTGTAGTACAAGTATATTAACATAAAATGTGGTACAATTCTTTAGGAAAAGAAAAACATACTTATATTATTTGGAATCAAAGGTGAATGAAAGAAAAACATAAAATAATGCAGAAAATAAATTATAGAAAACAAGAAAGATAACTCTAACTCCTTTGCCTTGCCTTGTGCACGAGAAGCTTCATTCCCCAGCAGAGTCTTACTCACCTTTTGTAAGTGCTTGGTCAAACATCCAGCCACCCTTTTACCCGGCTTCTTTGGAAATACGCAACAATGTCTCTCATACCTTTGTGGAAAATCCCGTGGGAACGTCATCAATACCAATACATGACAAAACTTGTTAGTGGAGAAAAACAAAAAATCATCATTAAACACTTCTACCCTTCTCTTATCTTTGAAGTGCAAATTTTCGGTCTTCTTGTATTTAATCATCTTCTACCTCGAATGCCTGAAAGTTGTTCATACCTTCAAGTTTAAGATGATTAAATATGGTCAGTTGTCATACCCCAAAATTTGCCTCTCATTTTCATTCTTTTATCTGGCTTATGTAAAAATCATCTTCATCAATTCATTCAATTAGGTCATGCATTTAACATATCATGCATCACATTTTCACATAGCGCACTCATCATGTCAAGGTTCAGTGATCTTGGTTATAATTAGTTAAAAGTGAATTTTCGAGGCTGATGTTATCTGGTAATTATGTGGGTTTATTTCTCATATTTACTCGTCGTGCGGATCATCTCTTTATTTGAGATTCATGGTTGTATTACTTAAATCGAAAGATTGCTTGAACTTGAAGATGAAATAAAAGAAAATATTCCGTTCATTAGAAATTCAAGTTATACTATGAATCGCTTGGGATACAAGTCACAAGAGTGGGCTACAAGGCAAAAGAAAAAAAATTACATTTTTTTTGGAAAAATTAACTTTTTTGTCAAACAGTTAACTTTCGGTCAACTTTCCACCAGCGACTAGATTTTTATCTCTAATTTTTCTAGACCCATCCCACAGTGATTCAACCAAGTATTCGTCATCATTCATGAGAAAATGACCCATGTCATGTTTATGTTATATGTAAATTTGCAACAAAAAACCAACTTCCATCAAGCCTTCTTTCCCTGCCTCTATCTCCACTTTCCGAAATCGATTCGAGCTCATTCTTCCTCTATAGTGTTCACCTTGCTATAAAAAAAAGACACACCAAATAATTGGCAAATATCATGAATCAAGGTCATCCAAAAGTTTCTTAAAAGTCAAAGAAATTTTTTGCATTTACACTTAAAAAAGATTTGGCATGGTAAGATTTATTTTTGCAACATTCCCCAATTTTGGCTCAAGAAAAATTTAGAATTTAACGATAAACCAAAAGTGCTTATTTCCAACAAAATCATTTCTAAGAAAAAAGAAATCAAATACATGGTTTAATCCATAAGAATTCAAAGCAAAAAGTGGGGAATTCAAAGGCAAATTCAAAGTTAAAACAAAGCAAAATTCAAGGCATTTTCAAGTTACAAGGATATTACCCTTAGTCTTACATTGCGACTTGGTACTTATGCTAAACTCTAACATATTTTGCCTCTAACTTCTCTTTACTACCTATATATACCCACACTCATGCATTTACTCATTTACCTTTAACTCTCCTAACTAACTTCAACTTCCTAAAAGTTTCTAAACTAACACAAAATCAAACCAATTTTCTATCAATTTTTCATCAAACCTCAACCGTTGATAACACTTTATCCAATGGTGAGGATTGGTAATCCACAACTATTTACCAAATCAATTCCTAACCATTGCTTATTTGGAGCATAATCCAAGGATCCATAATAACCCATAAAAAATTATAAAAAGCCATCATTTCTCGTCATTCGAGGAACCATGAATTCATAGTAAAGTCGTTGTGCCAAAATTCCTCACCATCACCAAAAAGCTCATAAGCCAAGTTGATTGAGTTTCATCATTAGAAACTCCATTCGATTGAGCATAAACCTCTACCATTTTTCCATAACCATCTTCATTCTAAATTCACCAAAAATATAACAATTTCACAAGTATTCATCATTCAACAATCAACAAAATTCAAGTGTTTATCACCTCAATATTCTTTATATTCAAGTGCAAGTGCTATATTCTACATCCAACAATTATTCAATCATCATCATCATCATCCAAGATTTCATCAAGTTTCATGGATTAAAGGTTTATCACATTCATCAACACATTCATCATTTTTCTTCAAGGTTATAATCTAAATTAGTCATCAAAGAATCATCAAAGTTTCAACAAGTAATATTCAAGATTATTCATCTATATTCAAACATCATCATTGGAAATTAATTGGAATGAAAGAAGCTTACTTTGAAGTTTTCTGGGTTTCTTATCGGTGAATTTATTGACAATTTTCAACACTAACTGGAGCAAACATCTGCTCTGTCGATAAGCCTTAGACTTTCTTCATTCCATGCCATTGGTCATGTTTTTGCTTGCATGCTTATTTCTTGTTGAATGTATGTGATGAATCCTTGATTTTGCCACTGTTTTGGAAGTGATTATTAGAAAGAGCTCATTGTACAATAAAGAAAATGCACATCCAAGTAGCTAACCATTTGCATCAAAAGTAACACAAAAGTTTCAAATTCATTTCTAACCAAATGGCGTTTTTGCATATCAATAAACATATGTTTGTAATATTGCATGAAAAAAAATTTATGGGAAAAAATCACTTTTTCTACCAACTTTGACATGAACTTGATTTTCAAGATTTTTGCTCTCAACTAACATCAACCAAATTAATTTTACATAAGCATCATAACCTTGCCTTTAATTACATGTTTTGTTATTGTAGAATTTGCATCATAAAATTAGCTTATTTCAATAAACACTTTTTTATTGCATTAGCTTGACATAATCATAAGCTTTTGTTCTCAGAACAACAACCAAATTCAATTTTTCACATAGTATAGCATTACATTGACATAACAATTGCAACTGATCCAAAAAAAAAAATTACTTTACACAAAAAAACTCATTTTGACATAAACACCCAAAAAGAACTCATTCTTGAATTTTTGAATCAATAGCAAAACACAAAATTAATAAAAACTAATCACCGCCGTCCGCCCCCAAAGTTGAAGCTTTTTATTATTATTTTATTTTCTATTAATTCAACCCATTTAGTTTCTTTATGCACTCTCCTTATGCTATTTTTTCTGCAGCTTTTCTAAATAGAACAATGGGCCAGAGTGCAATTCTTTTTTTTTTTTTTCTTCTTTCTTTTCTGCATCCCAATAACTTCTTCTTCTATTTTTTCTACCCCATGATACTACTACATGAGCATTTAATACTTACTTCATTATAATTTCCTTTTTAATATAGTTTCTTTAAATTTTTTTAGGATATTCACCTAATATAATTTTGGAACTAACATAAGTTTTAGGATTAAAATTTCTTTACAATTTTGATTGACTAATTAGCGTGTAAAAATTAGAATTTTTTAGTATATTTTTTGTCACATTTCTATCTTGATTTTTGTGATTGTTGTTTGAACTTGATGCTTGATTTTTCTTGCTAGAAAATACATTCTAACTTGTCATTTAATTTTGTATGCTCCCTTAAGCTTTTTTTTTAATTTAATTAATTAAGTTTCATTTACTTGATTAATTAAATTAAATAATATTTTTAAGCCACAAACAAAAAATAAATAAACATGTTCCCTTAGGATTTTTCCACATCCAAAAACTCTAACCATAGGTCCATGAAGCATGCTAACATTAGGAGAAATTTCATCTTTTTTTAAGATTTTTTTCACACTTAAAACAAAAATCTCTTTTTGCAAGTCAAATTGAAAAACACTTAACCATTAACGAGAAGGTGCATTCCTAATCTTGTTCTAAATACTTTTATGTGAGGGACGTTTGACCCAATCGTGCAAAGTATTCACTCTCACTCATAGACTTTAGTACGATTCAACTCACAAATAATTTCACAAATAAAGGTGGACAAAGAATTGGTGGCGCATTCTTCTCGATTCCCTGAATAGCTAAGTGCCTCCAGCATAGGGGACCATTTAGCTATGCAGCCCCTGACAATCAACCTTCAACCAATCAAATGTGACATCTTGCCTTAGGGCTTCTATTTCAAACTCTTTTCAGAAAAGGCATGTACTTCCTTTCTTCAGCAAACATGTAACGCATAAGTCTCCACACTACGAACGACAAACCCTAACTGCTAGAATGCAAAAGTAACATCGCCTACTAAAAATAACCAACAACCAACGATTTTCTAGAGGAACTACAGAGCTCTAATCATTTCATTGCACTATGAAAATATGTAGGCATGGGGTTCATGAAATCCTGGTGAGCTCACTAATTTAAAACCTTCTCCCCTCCCCCCTTCTTAGCAAATATACCTTTAGTCAACAACACCCTTAGAAACAAACAAACAAAGCGGTTCTCGTTGAGTATAACGGATGTGAAGGGTGTTAATACCTTCCCCTTGCATAATCGACTTCCGAGACCGATTTTAGTTGCGAGACCATCTTATCCATCCCTTTGGAGTTTTCTCGATGTTTACCATTCCCTTTGGATTAAATAAAATTCGATGGCGACTCAGTGTTTTTTCGTGTAGCGGTAGGAATTTTCTTTCTCCATGGGGTTTGATACTAGAGAGTTTATGGCTACATTTCGTTTGAATTATTTGAGACCCGGGGTTTACCTAGTTTGTAAGATGTTCCTTCAAAGGGTATTTCGAAGATTCTTCTGAATCTTTCTTTTTGAATTATTATCTTTACACCTTTAACTGTTGTTATTAAGGTTTTTCCTACAAAGACAAAGTTGATTTAGAATTTTCTCACTTAATTAGGGTATACCTTTTCGGGGGGTTTTTGTGAGAAATTCTCTTAGGGAGGTTTGAAAAATGTTAGAGTGGGGTTTGTAGCCTCTCATGAAGGTATCTTCCAAGCACCGTGGTTCTAGAATTATTTTCTCAAGGATCATCTTGCTATCTCTTATTTGTTGGGGTATTTTGGGTTTTTGGTTTTGGAATTTCATGATAGAGTGAGGAAGGAGACTGTGGTAGAAAGAAGTAATGAGAAAATATGTGATGCACGCGAAGGGTTAGGATATAATAACTATTTATAGTGATACCATTTGGGCTTTTTGAGTGTGTGGGTCGAGAGATTTTGATGAGCAGATCATGTTGTCCAAAAATTAAATCCATAATCTCCATATTTAGGCTTGGTAATCAATTAATTTAATTGATTGAATATCTCAAGTTTTCAGCTTTTGATACAATCTGTTAATTCTATGTGTTATGATTGGCACTATGTTTGGAAAAATTAACTAATGGGAACATGCTGAACAAGATGTTCTGTTCACTTCAACTGAAGAAGACGTGTCGAGAAAGATGTCCTATGCAGGATCCATTAGACATCGTGTTTGTTAAGTTACAACGGGATTTTTCGACATCCCAATAAATATTTTGGAATATTATACAATCCTATGTGGAGCTTGATTTAGGTGTAAGTGATTGTCTCTGTTTTCAAGATATTTGATTGGTTTCTAAATATAGAGAACATTTAGAAAACTAATGATTGAAGCCCTATCTTCATGGAGAAGATTGTGGAGTATTTTATGGAGTGCCCTACTATGATTTGAAGCCCAAGTCCAGTCCAAAAGATTATTTTAAATAGCAATTAACAAACCTAGTATTGGCGGGGAACTTACATTATATTGTGTGTTAGGGTTTATGCAGTCTTGTCTATAGTGAGCATCTCTAATATCATCTTGATAGAAGAGTTTGGTGTTTTCATAGAGTTGTAAGTTCTGTGTTCATTCATAATATTTTAAGCATTGAGTGACTATGTTTTGGAAGTGTGTCTTCTAATATTTTATAATTGATTATCACAATTGTGATTGAGGGGGATTGAGGAGGGCTTCATACCTAGGTGAGTCTTAGGTAGAAGTATAGCATGGGTAGTGATTAGGCGAGAATGTTGTAAATCAAAGGTTGTTTACGTGTGAAATGGAGGTTGTTTGCATAGTACTTCAAACTGATACTATCATAGTGGACTTATCCCTGGCTTGGTAGCCCCCAGAGTAGGTATTGTTGATACCGAATTGGGTAACCCATTACTTGTGTTATTTAAGTTTCTGCACTGCACTTGTATATACCTTGTCATTGTGTGTTGTTTAGAGATCATTGTCTCAACATCTGTTAGGACATCTGAGATCTAAACACCAAAATTTCACAATCTTTAGTAATGCTCAAATTTATTCTTCCTTGAGCATCACACTATTTTTTATTGGATTTGAAACTTGATGCTTTGATCATATTTAATCGATTAGTACTTCTTGTCAATTGATTAAATTTCCTTGATATGGCCTCCTTGATGCTTTTATTTGTTTGTTGGGCCTTATTTCTTTCTTAACACCTCCAATTCATGCTTTGGACACCGTAAGTTGGAAAACACTTTAGCAAACTTATTTTATTGGTTAGAAATAATTAATAAAGAAACATTAAAATATGAAAGAGCTAAAAAGTAATTATTTTATAGGGTTAATTAGATTAACTGATTATTTCAATCATAAAATAATTTTACCTGTATCAAGAAAAATTCTTGATAAAATTCCCTTAAGGGAGACACTTCAAAAGTGTATCCTTGTCCACACATCATTGGATGCGAGAGTAGGTAAACAAAAGACATATAAATAAGTGCATCACAAAATTATTTACTTTATTGATCATCACATATTATAAATAGAGAAATTCTCAAATGGTGTTGCTTTGATTATAGTTGTTGACATATGTCATCATCGTTCATCTTCCAAGATCAAAGACTTAAAAGTATACTTTTGCTTTCTTCTTCAAATGATCTTTCTTTAGAGTTCTAGACTACATTGCTTACAAAGCAAGTAAATATTTTATTCTGATTTTTCTTTCTATCTCCAATCTACCTTATAGGGTGCCTTTGAGCATGTTTTATCTTCTTCGTTAGAAGACGATTATTTATATTTCTCCCCAAGGATAAAATATTTCCTCTTCTTTGTTCAACTGTTGAAGAAACTTCTGGCACATACAACAGATGTCAAGACAGATGTTATAACGTCGATGACTTATAACACACTTATTAAAACTTAAAGTAAATGACAGAATAAATAACACAATGAATTGTTAACCCAGTTCAGTGAAAAAACACCTAATATGGGGCTACTAAACCAGGAAGGAAGTCCATTATCAGCAGTATTAGTTCAAAGCCTAAACACCTATAGTTTACAACTTCTCGCCTAATAACTACCCAACACTACTTATGTCTAAAAGTCGACATCTAGACCTCATATATTAATTAACCTGAAAACATTCTTTTCCACTCCATTGAATAGAGCATTCAAAGCTTTGGAATTTCCAAGATCTAATTTATCTTCCTCTTTGGACCAATCTTCTTCTGGCTTCAAAGACTCATTCCCATCTTTTTCCTTCACAAATAGGATGATTCCATCCTTTCAAAACAGTCTTCCAAGATTTTTTGTACATGGATTTCAAAAAGGCTAAGATTATAACCTTCCAATTGTCATAGTTTGCACCATCTAATAGAGGTGGTATCCTATTGTATCCTCATTCCTTGTCCATAGTACTAGAAAGTATATTCCATATAGCTCACCCAAAAAAAACTAGGGTGCCTGCCCTGATGCTAATTGAAACTCTATCACTTTCAAATAGATGTCAAGACAAATGTCCCAACACCAAAACACAATGTCAAGACAGATGTTAAGACATCATCTGCTGACAGAAAAACATTTACCAAAATAATAAATTATGCAGGAGTAAATTGCATAACGTAAATGACACAATCATTTGTTAACCCAGTTCAGTGCAACTCACCTACTCTGGGGCTACCAAGCCAGGAAGGAAAGCCACTATAATAGTATTAGTTCAAATCTAAACAACCCTAGTTTACAACTTATCACCTAATCATTACCTTATGCAACTTCTACCTAGGAAAATCCTATATATGAGAATCCCCTCTCACTTCCACAATCACCTCAGAGATAATAACAATAGACCAAAACAGAATAACACACTTCCAATTAAACACAATATACTCTTTTTTTAAAAAGCTCTTGAGTGATTGACAATGAATAATGAACAATCAGTCAAACTCTATGTATCAACATGATACATGAGTGACATACACAAACACAAAGAACAAATGAAACCCTAAAAGATACTAACCCTTATTCCAACTTTTTAATCTTCTTAGTTTGGACTCCTCCTTTTATATGTCAGTACAACGTTAGGGTTTGGATATTAAATTTGTCTATAACCTTCTATAAATCAAATCAGATCCAATAATATCTAATCAAATCTTCAAATGCAAGGCAAAAGGTTTTAACACCCAATCAAGCAAATTAGATATTCTGATATCTCTTCAACTTTGAAACAAATCTTTAGATAATCCAATCTTCAAAGCGGAGCTTGATCCATAAATGACAAAATAAATCTTCTAGAACAATAGAAACAGATCTTCCAAAAATAGAAACAACATAGGCTGCAATGTCGTAGCAACATGTCACAATATATTGTCCAGCATCTTGCTGAACTTATTGTTTTATCAAAATGTAACAAACAAACCAAAACCTAACCCATATTTTTATTGTAACTATTGCTAGCTTAGTTAGTTATGGCTAAATAGTTAGTTATAGTTTGTTACTTGAGATGAATTATTTACTTGACTCCCAGACTGTAACGCCCCGAATAATTCGATTAATTATTTAATTAATTGTTTTTGAAATAATGGATGAATTATGAAGTGAATGTGAAATATTGGACTTTAAATCATCTTATAGGAATTAATTATCTAATTATCGGTGGTGAAATAATGAAGTGATTATTTAGTTGGGATTGTTCAGGTGGTTGACAGTAGAAATATGGGGGTGTAAGTTAAGCCCAATTGAAATTGTGGAGTTAAGCCCAAAAGAAACAATAAGTGTGAGGGGTTTGGTTAAATTAAAAGAAATTAGGTTTATCAGAAGTGGCAGAGAAGTGAAAGAATTGGAGAAAGTGGTGGCTGTGAGAAAGTGGAGAGAAAGGAGAAAAAGAAATAGGCGAAGGCCGGAAGCTAGGAAATTCGACCGGAAATTATAGAGCGGTCTCCAATCCAAGGTAAGGGTGGGGTTCAAACTCTATAACCAGGATTATGATAAATGATATGTGGGAATTTTGGGTTGTTGAAATTACTGTGTTTGGTTGTTTTGTTGTCTGTGTTTGATGTTGCTGTTGGATATTTTTCTGAAATCGATGATGAGACCGGTTCTGTTCTTTCAATGAAATGTTATTGAAAAATTTATTCGTGTTGATTTAACTGGAGTTGATGTCCTGGAAATATTGGATATTATGTAAATTGATCGATGAAATTACGAGTGAAAAACTGATTCTGGAATTAGGAGAAGAAGAAGAAGAAGAATGGGGGATGAAGAAACAACTGTGGCGAGGCCACAAAGGTTAAAGGGCGGGCACCCCATAAGGCTAGGACGGGCGCCCCATATGTCTAAAAGGTGGGGCGGGCGCTTCACTTTAAGGGGTGGGGGCCACCATTTACCATTTCCTCTTTAATGTTTATTAGTTATACTGTAACACCTAATACATCTAATTAGTATAATTTCCCTTGTCTCCTAATTAAATTAGCAACAGCTACAGTATAATTAACAGAATAGGTTGCAGGTAATATAGGAATAACTAGCATGAGTTGCAGAACTGATATATTAGTAGGAGGAAATTAAATTAGTAATAGGCTGAATTAAAATGGAAGAAGTATATATACATAACTTAGCTGGTAGTATATTTTGGAATCGAATGATAGAAATTGGTTTAGCAACAGAGGCATTTTGGTGAGAGTAAGAACAATGACAAATAGTATATTTTCTTAGCAGAAGCAGTGTTTGATAATAGAGAACTATTAGAATTAATAATAGAGTGGATGAAAACAGTATCGGATAGGAGTATTAGCGATTTTTAACTGATAAAATAGTTAACCGGTTTGAGTCGAAAACTGTCCGAATAATTACGGAACGCATGTAGGTTGTTTTAGTTGAATTTGTTGTATTGTGAAAAATGTCAATTTGCAGGTGGTAATGAATTTAGTTGAATTGCCACTAATTATTGGCAAGATAAAGTTGTAGGCTTTATGGCCAATGTTAATTTGTCATTGAATTACTGTTGAATTATTTGCATTGATTAATGGTTGTTGATTTGTTGTCGTGGTATGTTGTTGTTGATATGTTGATTCTAAGTTGTAGGCCTATGGCTAGTGACGATGTGGTGACAATGAATTACCATCTATTGGTTGGTAATAACAGTGATATAGGCGTATGCCTTGCGACGAGATTTGTTGTTGTTAAGTACGTGATGTTGCATTCATCAATCACATACATTTTCATATTTTGTGACGGCCTGGATTGGAAAACTGTGATGAAGGTTTATGCCTTGTTTGATGCCTCTATTAATTGGAAATTGGCGATGGGGGCTGAAGCCTTGGGTACGACATGCATGTGCATTGTTAGTGTCTCATTCTAAATTGCATGAGTGTGAATTTATGTGAAGTGTTGTGACTTGAATCGTGAATTGAATTGTTTGTTGAATATAATGATGTGAAGTGATATGTGATGATAATACCGTGTGTGGTAGTTTTATTCGATCTAACTCTAATAAATTATTTATCATAATCTCAATTATATTGGTAGATATCTCACCCCTTCTGTTTGAATGTTACCCATATGTTGGTAACGTGCAGGTTAAGGAAATTAGTGCGCTTTCGGAGTAGCTTGAAAGATGTAAATCTTCCGTTGCTTACGTCGAGTCGGGTCTTGCTCTTATATGTAACACTCAGGGGGGATGAACGCATATTTTATTGATTGTTGATTTTATTCCGTTGTTGGATTTTGGAAGTTGTTTCTAATAAGTAATTTGTTACTTTAAAGTGGTTTAAATTGGATTAAGATGATATACTTGTTTGAAGTTAAAAGTTGTGAATTCCGCTACGTTTTAATTGGAAGTGTTTTATTTGAGGACTATGATTAAAGTCTTATGATGGTTTATCCTAAATTTTATTATGTATCAACTCGTTAACTTGGGCGCGTTTTGTTGTTTTCGAAGAAAATGTGACATCCAATTCTCATGTTTTAATTATTATACTCTGATTGTTTAATTAATTACTGATGGTAGAATTGGGGTGTTACAGAGGCTAACCTTCTTGTATAGATTCATCTCATTCTAATCATCTATGTTAATCCAAATTATTCACATACAATGAAATTATTCATGTTATATTATGGTATCAGTAGTGAATAACTAGAAGATTCTTCTCCTTCTTCTTCTTCTTCTTCTTCTTTTTCTTCTTCAGAAGCCCCTTCTTTGAGCTTCAACCATGGGGAATTCAAATCATGAGTATTCTGTCACACAAGAACACAACAACAATAACACCAACAAGAACACAAACAACAATTCCCCTAATAGTCCAACTCTTGATCAATTCATCCCTTACTTGTAAGTATAAGAGTGCGCCTAAGAGGGGGGGTGAATTAGGTTTTCAAAAATTTAATCGGTTTTATGAGAATACTTCTAATAATTTTTGGTTAAGTGTTTGAAGGTTTTTGTAAGGTTCTTTTCTTTTCTTTGGTAATGGTGATGAAAGCGATAAAGTGCGGAAAAGTAAAGAACGCAACGATATATATTGGTTCCCCTCACAATCCGAGAGTACTCCAGTCCCCTTTCAAACACGAAAGAGATTTCACTATAGTTAGAATTATTGTACAAGCCTATGCCTACTATCTAACCTATAGGGTGATCAAAGGTTCTTAACACCTTTAAGATCAATCAACACTAATGTGAATGAAGAACAATCCTCTTCAAACACACCACTTACTTCCAACAATCCTGGATAGTAAGGAGATAATTTTCTTTGAATTTTTACAAGAGATTTAGATGAAGTTTGTATAGCACTATCAATCTTGGATTGATCTTCTTCTTCAAATAACCAATTCTCAAAATGAATATAAGTGTTCACAATGTATGCATGAAACTTTGAATGGATTTCTCAATGAAAATGTGTATAGAAAGTTTCACTTGAAAATAAGATTTGATGAACACTTGGAAATATTGAAAGATGAAGAATATATGGTTTATGAATTGTTAATGAAGAAGGTGAATAATGATTCTGAGATATGTAGTATTTATAATGTGTCAAACACCTCTTTGAATGGTTATTTTTTCATGAAACAATGCAATGATCAAGTGGTAAGAAAATGGATTCGTTTGAATAAGATCATGCAATGAAAAAACACACTGGTTCAGTAGGAACCGGTTCCTACCTGGGACAACCCGGTTCCTGCTGAACGTTACAGCAGAAATTTCAAATTTTGAACTGAGGAACCGGTTCCCACCTAGGGACAACCCGGTTCCCCATAGTAAAACACAGAGAACTGAAAACTGAGAATGCTGGGAACCGGTTCCCCCATAGGGACAACCCGGTTCCTAAAACCTTTATTTTGAAATTTAACTTTGAAAAAGGTTTTAAAAGTTCTTTTGAGGGATGACACTTTGTAGTATGTTTATGATATGCATGAAAATATATTTGTGAACAATTATATGTCAAAGTGAGTATTGTTTATACCTTTGACATTTTAGCTTGATTCTTGAATCTTCACAATTTCTTCAAGACTTTGAAATGATGTATTTTTGCTTGATACTTGAAATTCTTTTTGCACATCCTTTATAAAAGCTTGATGTCCATATTGTCTTCATCAAAACACACTATGCTTGAGAAGCTTGCATTTACATTACTACCTTCATCTTGCTGAAAACCACGGTGCAATCTTTGTTTCCCCTCCATTATGTTAACATAATTATGAATTTTGGAGTCATTCCATGAAAAGAGCCCTTTTTAACAAGAATAATATCAAGTTCATCAATGGTAAACTAATCGCACCTCTAGAAGATAATGCTCTCTTTGATACATGGGAAAGATGCAACAATATCATGCTATCTTGGATTTCTGCAATGCTTTATCTAGATATCTCTCAGAGCATGATTTATGTTGCAGAATAGGTTTTCTAAAAGTGATCACTTCCATTTGTCAAATCTTCTTCAACAAATTCATTCCATGAGACAAGGAGACAAATTGGTAACTGCTTAATTTAATGAATTCAAGACTCTTAGGGATGATTAAAAAACCTTAAAGATTCTGTTAAATAGTACATGTGGAGCTCACACCACCATCAAGAAACAACGTGACATGGAATATGTTTTATTTCTTGAAAGGTCTGAATGGTGATTTCTGTAAGAACAAGATTTGGTTCTGCAATAAGTCTCTATGTTTTGACGATAACAGTACATATATTTTGCATGTAACAATTTAGTTTCTAATAGTTTTCTTGAGTTTTCAGGTAATATGGTCTAAGATATTCTGGATTGTTGTCCGTGAAGAATCATCAGAAACAAGCAAGGCAACTCAGAAATACTATTTGCAACTGAATCTATAGAAACATCAATAGTTCTGAAGAATACTGAATGTTCATCAGAAGGAGAGTTATTGTGCACTTCTTAAATAAGTTGTTACTTCAGAAGTGACGAGTAATCAGAAGGAAGAATTCTGTTAGAACTTCTGTTTATAGATCAGCAACCAATACGCAAGAGCGAGCTTTCAAGTCAAGATCAGGAACCGAGATTTGTTCATTAGAAGAGTTGTTGCTTCTAACTCTGAAGACAAAGTCAAAGATCCTGAATGCAAGATCAGATACATCAAAGATCAAGTCGATAATACAAAGATCAGACTCAAGGATGTACTGAAGATCAGAACCGAGCTAATCGAGCAAGATCAGATGCCAAAGATCAAAGAATCAGAAGTACCTTCAACAAAGAAAGAACTTGTTCTCAGATTGGCTGTTGCCTGCATATCTTTAAAACAATGTTATAATTCTAAGGATTTTGAAACGAAAATTTGGACAATCCAAAACGTTACAAGACCACTCCAGATCAGAATTCGAGTATCGCTTTTCAAAAGAGCTGTTGCTGTCAAGTTCTGATAAACGAGACTCTGACTCTCACAAGATAATGAATCTATGCTTCACATCAAGTAGTTTCTGAACTACACATCAAAATCATTATCAGAAAGATGAAGACAAGTTAATCTCTTCCAAGCTTACTACTTCAAGACCAGAAGTACATTATTTGAAGATAAGATCAAGAACTTAGTCAAGAAGAAAATAGTACAATAGTACATTATGGATTCCACTATAATCTAGTACGTGTACTATTTTATAGAAGTTGTCTCCCACCAACTCACAACGTATCAAGCTACAAGACAAAGGAGAGTACTATCTATATCAATGCTTGATTCTATCCGTTGGGAACTAGCCGTTGGAATCCAAAAAACCTTCTTATCCTTCAACGTCTCTTTTGAGAACTATAAAAGAAGATCAAATCATCCAACAAAGGTTGGCGATATTGGCAACGCCTATGCTGTTCATATTACATTTATTGATTCAAATGAATCTGATGTAGCTTTCGATGTCGTTGGTATCTCTACTGATGTTATTACCATAGATGTCATAGTTGATGTTCATACTGCTATAACGGCTTTTGTCATTGCAGTTTTTAATTATGATTTGGTTTGAATGGAACTCAACCAACACACATTAATAAGAAAAAAAAGGATCAACAAAGAATACAATGCTTAGAAGCTGATGTTAAGAAACATATTTCAAAAGGAGAAGTTGAAGCACATGCTAATTCAAAATCCTACTAGGAAAACTAGTTGATGCTAATGCCTAAGTTGAAATGCAGAAGCTTATCACAAGATGAAGAAGAAGCAAGGAGTTGTTGCTCATAGCTTACTTACCAAAGAAGATGAAGAAGAAGATTCTACAAGATGCTACTCAACTACAATCATATACATCTTGATAGAAATTAGAAGAATCAAGGAGTTGTTGCTCGGAACTTGCTCAACAAAGAAGATGAAGAAGAAGACCACTACAAGATGCTACCCAACTTCTTATTATATTCATCTTTGTAGGATAATGTAATGAACACAATATTTGTTGCTCGTATTGTGTTTTAGGTCTATGTTTCTTCATGTAAATTATTCTAACACATGAGTTGTTGCTCAGAAATATGTTAAACAATATGTGCTTAGTTTAGTGTTTACATCCATACTGTGTAGAAGCAATATATTGTAAGCAAATCTTTATCAAACAGTTGTTTGATTGTACCTTGAGAGACCAAGTGAAGGTTAGAAGTTCGAGAAGACAATGGTTGCAGTCATTGTGGAAATCCTTATAAGAGACCAAGTTGGTCAGATCTTATTGGGTCAGTGATAGTCATATCTCAAAGAGGATAGAGTGAAGATCAAACTCTTGTGAGATTGATGATAGATATCACTGCGGTGGAAATCCTCTTAGAAGATCGAGTGAAGGTCAGAACTCTAAAGGGGTCAATGAATGTTATATCTGTTAAATTAGATTACTGAACAAGTCATTGGTTGTGAGTCACAAGTGGTTTCTTGTGCAGAGGTCAATGAATGTTATGTGTTAAATCAGATCACTGAACATGTTATTGATGGTAAGTCGCTGGCGGTTGCCCGTGCAAGGTTGTTAGTCACTTGCTATTGCGTGTGCATTGTACTGTGAGTTACCGGCAGTTGCCCGTGCAATTGTAATCAGTTTGGTTATAGTGGACTAAGACATTGGATAAGACAAAATCACCTCGGAAGGGTGGACTGGATTAGCTTGAAAATTTCTCAAGTGAACCAGGATATATATGGTATTATCTATTTCTGTTTATTGTCTTCAAGTTGTCAGAAGCTCTAAGAAGACTCTGGTTTCGAAGAATGTTAAATACTTCTAAGAAACGCTAAGCCTCTGATAAGTAAGAGCCTAAAGCTTCTGATAAACAACAACTACTTAAGCTTCTGCATGAGAGTTTTAAGAAAGGGAAATTATCAAAATCCCTATTCAAATCCCCCCTTTCTTGTGTTTTTCTCCACCTTCAATTTTAACAATCTCAAGTTATAGATACTCATGGTTGAACCTCTACCTGGTGTTACAAAAGTCTTCTCATCCATCTTACAACAAGAATAAAAATTATCCTATTCACTTCTTTCTAAATATTCCAAGATTCGGATGGCAAACACAAACTCTCCTCAGGCTAATGGTCGATTTCAACCCAAGCAAGGAAAAGAGGTGTGGCAAACTGATTTTTCAAAATAAAACTACACATAAGATTTGCTCATTCTGTGGAAAAATTGGGAACACGATTAATTCTTGTTACTTCAAACATAGTTTTCCACTAGGATTCAAGTTCAAAGACAAGATTTGCTCATCCAACAATGTTGATACAACTGATGATGCTCAATCTATAGCTACCAACATTGCTGATCAATCTCAACACAAAGTCGACATCGCACCTGACATATACAACAGACTCATAGCTCTTTTCAACAAAGTTGAATCCTTAACCAATGTTGACTCCGATATCATCAGTGCATCCTCTTTAGGTTTGACTCCTCCTCCGCTTCATGCAACAGGTAGGAGTTTAAACCATATTTGGATCCTTGATACAGGAGCAACTGATCGTATTTCTTGCTCTCTCAAATTTTCCACTCCTATCACACTATTCCACCTATTGCCATTAAATTGCATAATGGCTCACATACATCATTTACAATATCTAAAAATGTCAAATTGAATTCTCATGTAACACTATAGAATGTTCTCGATGTGCCTACAATCTATTGCAATCTCATTTCTGCATGTCAGCTATCATCTCATAATAAATGTCATCTATTTTTTATCATTTTTCTTGTGTCATTTAGGAAAAACCTTCATTGAAGATGATTGGGCTTGCTAATGTTCACAATAATTTTATATTTTATGTCAAGAATCTTACTTAGCTTTCACATGCAATACTGATGTAAATATGTCCCTTAGTCCTTGGCATCACTGACTTGGACGACATCTTCCTTGCAAAGTTGTTTCAACAATTACCCATTCCATCTTCCGCACAATTGGACGACATCTTCACTAAACCACTTGACCTTCAACCATTTTCTCTCATCATGTTCAAGCTTGGAATATTCGTTAACTAAGTTCCAACTTGAGAGAGGCTATTAACATATATTCATTATAACTATTATTAGCTTAGTAACTTAGGGTTAACATAGTTACTTCTCATTTGTTACTTGAGATAAGTTAATTACTTGACTCCCAAGCTAACTTCCTTGTATTAATTCATCTCATTCTATTCATCTATATTAAGCCAAATTATTCTCGTCCAATGCAATTTTTCATGTTATATTATGTTTGTTGTTGATGATAGAGGAAAGATGAAGTTAATAAAATTATGTATTTGTTAAAGAAGATGGCGAATTTGAATGTAATTATAATACTTATGTTTAAGAAAATTTAAATTGATTTATTAATTATATTTTTGGAAATTTAAAATCAACAAATCATTTTATTTTTTTAAATAACCCGACTTGGCGCCACTATGATAGTGTCACGTATTAAAAAACATGTTAAATCAGAAAACGTGGAGGAGACCAAAAAAATTTCAAGTGAAGTAAAATTGAGGAACCAAAAAGTTTGATTGTGAAATAGAGGACCAAAAGTTTAAAATCATCTAATTAAGATGACTAAAAATGCATTTAAGCCTATTTTATTTTTATTGTGTTGCATATTCTCTTTCTCTTCTCTTTTCTATTATTCCGTTGCTTCATCTCTTTTTTTCTACCTTCTAACATAAACAATTTTAAAACTTAATAATTTATAAATAATTTTTTTAAAATCTAAATATCACAATTCACCTCTCTTTTATATTTATAATTATTCGGATAATATCAAATGACTAACAATAATATAGAAGACAATTGTTATAAAAGATTGTTTTGTGAAATAACATTGTTTTCTCTGTCTTTGGATGATATATTACTACATATAATTTTAATTATAACAATCAATTAACACTAATGTTTATTGTGTAAACAATATTTCAATTGCATTGTCAAAATACATTAACCTGATAATATTGGTTCAATTTAATATTAGTACAAATTTGTAGAAATTTTTCATAACATAATTAAATTGACTTGTCATTAAAAATAGAAAAAACACTTTAAAATTCAGATTAATTCTTATATCTGAGTTGTTCTAAAAATACCCTTTATTTTTACTATTTCAATAACATAAAACTTTTAACAGTACTTTTCCCTTTCCCTTTCATCTTATATCCAAAACACAAAACCATAAAGAAAAAATTTCAATGCACCCCTTAAAATTCTTAGTTATCAGACGAAATTTCAAGTAAGTCTCTTGCTTTCATAGATACATCTCCGGAAACACTTTTATTTTAACAAAATTTAGTTTTTTCCGGAGGTGCATATACAGAAGCATTTTAAACCAGTGAACGTTGAGAAAACTTCAAATTAATTCAATTCGAAGATTTTTCTATAGGTACATCTACGTAATGACTTAGCGTCAGAATTTTCCGTAGATGTACCTACGAAACTATCTGATATAGTTTGAACCATCAGTGGTACTATCAATTTTTATGCAAAAATACATCGAGCAGATCGTAATGATGACTCGTACACGCGGTTATATGAACAGGAAGTTAAATTTCTGTTATCGGGCCATCTCGGTGTTGCTTGGTAATGGAGAGGAGAGTCATACGCTTGTCCGTCATCAACTTATCCAAGAGTTGAAGACGCATAAAGACTCGTGCACACGATTATATGAACATGAAGTTAAATTTGAAGTGATTTACGAAGCTCTTGTTCCTTGGTTGGGCGCTTACACACCGATGTTAAATTGGATGAGATTCCCGGAAATGGGACATCTTATTGCATGTGCATATGATAGGATGTGCATTGACTTGATGCGATACGGGTTTTCGAAAACCTTTTTCCCACTCCGCACCGCACCACCTATAAATCCAAATGATGGCATCATGTGTATTGGATGGCTCGCAAAATTGAGTCATTTTATACAAGTTTACTTGAAACCAGAATGTCCCATACCACCTACATCACCGGAATGGGCGTCTCATCATGCCACAGATGCCGAGACGGAGCCAGATCTTTTTGTTGATAGGATGCACAAATTCAAAAGATTGAACAACATCGAAAAGGAATCGAATAAGGAAAAGCCAAAATTGGAACCAACAATAGATTTAGCCGACGAGAGTTCTTTTGATGTGTTTTGTACTTTGAAAGTGTAATATATGCACTCTTTAACATTCCAATATAATCATTTTTTGTCAATTATAAATTCTAATGGAAGGTTAAGTATGTGTTTATGTGTTTATAAATTCTGCACTGCTATTTTATTCAGTTCTGCTAAAAAAACATATAGGGAAAGTTTCGTAGATGTAACTATGGAAGACTCTAAATTTGAAAACTATGGGTTTGTTCCGTAGGTACACCGACAGAAACAAAATATCTAGGTTCTTTCTGTGGATATACTTAAGGAAGAGTCTGTGACAGAAAATAGGTGGTCGATATTCACCTAGACTTTCTATAAATTTGGGGTTTCTATTGTTATATTTCACACAATCAAAAAAATGTCTCAATATGAGTACAATGTCCGTTGGTTTGTCGCAGGTGTCTCCTTCTCTGACGGCAGAACACCCGGACGAACGTTCAAACTCAACGAGTACACCTCGCTCGACGTTATCATTGACGAAATTCACTACCGCCTACCTTACGGCGACAAACGAAATATTGTGAAACTCGAGTATCGTTCACCTTCATTTGACAACGGAGGGAAGGAGGAAACGTCGTTTACAACAACATTGAGCTCAAGAACGGAGAGGATGTTTTGGCGATGAAACGAACGTATTACGGTTTCGAAGAGAAAATTGGGCTTAAGCTCGTAGCGACGGTGGAAAGAACGGTCGAGCAAATCTTAAAGATGTGCAAGCGTCCATCGGGCTATTGAGATGTAATAGTTAATTTGCTGTTGAAATTATGGATGTAATGTCGATTTTAAGCTATGAATGTTGTTTTTATTATTGAAATGTTGATATTCTGATTTCCTCTGTCTGGTTTAATTATGTAGCTAAATTTACGAAAATGTTCCATAAATACATCTACAGAACGTTCTCACGCCACTGAAAAAAAGTGCTTATAAAAATACATCTACGAAAGCAGATGGACAATTTTAAAAACACAGATGATGCCTCAGAACTCCAATTTCAAACATAAATCCCAACTAAATTTTATTTTTAAAATCAAACAAAAAATGTCAAATTTCTACAAGGAGGCAATCAAATGCCCTCTAATAATAATTCATTTTTATAACATGTGACATTGTATAATACGGATTCATGGTGGAACCAACCTATTTATTAAGTCAAAACTTCAACCACACACATCTTCAATTTAATATCTAAGGTAAAGGAGTGCATCTACAAGCATTTAAAGACAGTGATGTCCATGATTCTTGTGAAGATTAAAGTAGGTTGCCACTTAACATGGGTCCTTCTCATGCCATAATTAAAGCTATAGGTGGGCACTAGGAAAAAGAAATATGGTCTCTTTTTTCTTTTCTTTTTTTACTTTTTCTGAACAATTTATAAAGAAATAAAGATTGGTCATTGTTGCCCCTCAATGAATCATATCATTTCTTGACTATTCCATTTTGCCAGACAATGTACTATTCTACCATATTTATTTAATTGCAAGAAGAAAAAAACTAGAGTGGTAATTGATAATCCCCATAAATGGTTAAATTTATATTCCAATATTTTACTAAATGTATTTTTCCCAAGCTGAAACAGTATATATGCATGATCATTTTTAAAATTTCGAGATTATTTGGCATTTTGCTACATCTAATAGTATTTTGTAAAATCTAAAATAGGTTGGTTCATGGATCACGGGTAAGAAACAGTGGCACAATTTACCATGAAATTGTTTCATGGAAAAAAATTAAATAAATAGGGCAGTATTTGTACCATAGAATAATATTTTACAGAAATTGCAGACTGACATTACTTTCATTGATGTCTTGTATGCATTACATTATTATTGAAATCTAAATTTGTTCCCTGTTTTTTTAGGAGTACCTTAAATAAAGAGGGAAAAAATAACACTGCTTAAAAAAGTTTAAAAGAATTCATTAGATGAAATTATATATATATATATATATATATATATATATATATATATATATATATATATATATATATATATATATATATATATATATATATATATATATATATATATATATATATATATATATATATAAAATCCACTATTTAGATAAACTACTCTAACCAACTTAATTTTCAAGCTTCTAAAAATACATAATTGTGAACCACTTCACCTATTCTTAACTACAAAATTTGACTCTTCTCAAGTTATTATATATAAATAAAAATCTATAATACATGACTATATATCTCATAAAATATAAATAATTAAAGGCAACATTAGAATATAGTTTGCAGATTAATCTACAATTTTTAAAAACAGCACTAATATCTTTGCTAATAATTAATAAAATATTTTTTACCTAAAAAATTTAATTGAGTTAGGCTATGAGAACTTACCAGGATTAAAGTAGTCATTAAAGTTAGTGTTAGCTATATAAAAGTGCAGTTATTAAAGTCAAGAGTAAACTTCTTGAAGAAAAAAAAAAGTCAGTGAAAATTTCAAGATTCAACAAATATTTACTAATGTATTTATAGATTATTTTTAATTTCTAATTTTTATGTTTAATAAATTTTAGATAAATTAGGAATATATCTAATATCACAAAACCAGGGGATGCTAGAAAGTGATTTTACAATGCCTGGAATAGCTAAAATACAATATTCCTAGCTTGCAAACTTTTGCATCAATAAGTTAGTGAAAATGACAAATTCAACCTCAACTCAAACCAATCACCAAAATTATTCATTCTAAATTACACTTTTTTTTTTCTCCAAATCCAAAAAAAAAAACAAAATCAAACAAGATAATCAACAAATAAACAAATACTAAGAAACAAAAAACATGTTAACAAATTCACATCCTAAACCAAGAATCATGAATATGTATATATTAATATAACAAAAGATTAATCAATGAGCCATTGCAACCTGATTTTGATTTTGAGATTGAGATTTAGAGAAACTAATGCTTCTTTGATTTGCCATAGAAAGCATAACAGTATGATCCAAGAAATCCTTAAGTTCAACAACAGATTCAAGAATGATCTTCAAATCTTCAGCACAAAGAAAACCAAAGCTTCCAATTTCCCTAACAGCATACACATAAAAAGTCAAGCACCCTTTTCTGAATTTGAACCTAGCCATTTCAAAACCAGACAGACCCTTGATGAGTTTCTTGTTCACATCACCAAGTGCAATCTCATGAGGCCAAATTCTATCAACAGAACACTTGATAGCCTCAGTTTCAAACACAAAGACAAGAACCTTTGACTTCTTGGAACCAAGTCCTAGGGTTAGTGTGTGCCATGCTTGATGGGCTAGGATTGTGAAGTTTGTTGGCAGGAAGGCTGTTGTGGAAGGGAAAGGAAGTTTGTGAGATTTGGATTTGTTTGTTGGTGTTGTTGTGGGTGGGAAAGAAAGAACTTTGAGAAGCTCTAGGGGTTTGGCTTTTCTGATTGGGAATGATTTTACTATGAATTGGCCACCAAATCTTATGCCTTTTACCTCTGAGCTTGGTTTGAAGGAGAAATCTGAGGTTTGTTTGGTTGTTTGGGAATTGGGATGTTGATGCTTTTGCTTCTTGTTGTTCTTGGTCTTCTCTTTTTCTCCCATGGTTCTAATGGATGGAGAGAAAAATTGGGTTTGGTTTTTGTTTGATATAATTGATTGATATCATTAAAAAAAGTGGTTTAGTTTGAATGGCATGTACTATGTAATGTAGCATTCACTACTACTAGTACTTGGGTTTTTAATTTATTGGTGAGTTTCTTTTTCATGACAGAAGATATTGTAGTCAATAAGTGGAAAGATACATGCCATAAGTTTCAACCATTTGTTTAATCATGAAAACAAGACTCTAACTAAATCTTTTATAAAATAAAATTATAGTTTTGATTTCAATTTTATTTGATTACAGAAATTAATTATCTTGTTTTAAATTTAAACAGTTTTAATTTTTTATTTTATACTTTTTATAAAAAATTTATAAAATATTTGTTTGTTTCTTTTATTAGTTAGGGAGGAAGAGTTAGAGGATTTTGTGGTGAAAAGGAGTAAAGCAACAAGTAAGGTATGGTTAATCATGAAAATCAAGGAAAACATGTTATTACTAAAGTTAAAAGTTAAGTGGGATAAAGAGGGAGATTTAAATAGCAAATACTTCCATTTTGCTATGAAAGATAAGAGAAGGGGTAATTTTATTTGTAGTTTCGTGTCAGGCAGTGGGGTGTTGGAGTCAGTGGGAGATATTAAGGACGAGGTAAGGAGACACTTTGCGGAGAAGTTTTCGGAGTCTGATTTTACTCGCCCTTTTCTTGAGGGAGTCTTGCTCAATTCCATTTCTCTCGATGATAAGAGGGTGTTGGAAGATTCTTTTTCGGAGATGGAAATTAAGGAGGCGGTTTGGGGTGTGAGTGTTCGAGGAGTCTGGGGCCGGATGGTTACAACTTCTTGATTAGAAAGTGTTGACTCTTTATGAAAGAGAATTTTACTTGGTTTTTCAACGACTTTCATGGTGACGGTAAACTGTCAAAGGCTATTGTATCTTCTTTTATTACTTTGATTCCTAAAAAGCTTAGGCCTCTCCTCCTCAATGATTATCGTCCAATTTACTTGGTGAGTTATCTTTATAAAGCCCTTTCTAAAGTATTGGCAGCAAGGCTGAAAAGGGTTTTGGATTCTATTATCTCTAACTCTCAGAGTGCTTTTGACCCCGAAAGGCGGCTTCTTGAAGGCGTTTTAGTAGCGAATGAAATTGTAGATTTGGCTAATAAGGAGAAGAGGGGTTGCTTACTTTTTAAGGTAGACTTCGAAAAGGCGTATGACAAAGTATAATGAGAATTCCTTAGATTTATATTGAGAAGGATGGGACTTGGGAATTTGGGGATTTATGAATAAAATGGAAGGAGACTTTGGTTTGCTCGAGTTGGATGTCGGTCCTCGTCAACGGTAGTCCTACTAAAGACTTCGAGGTTAGAAGAGGTTTGATCCAATGGGACCCGCTTTCACCTTTCCTTTTTGTTATCATCGCCAAAGATTTGGCTTCCTTGGTTAGGAAGGTAGTCGACCTAGGTGTTTATTCTGCGTTTAAAATTGCAGGTAATTGCTTTGTGAATATCTTGCAATTTATGGACGATACGCTTTTGGTTGGTGATGGGGATTGGAGGAAGGTGTGGGCTCTCAAGGTGGTTTTGAGAGGTTTTGAAGTGGTGTCTGGCTTGGGGTGAATTTCCATAAAAGTAGGATTATAAGAATTAATCTTACTAAACACTTTATTGCGGCTGCTGCAAATTTTCTGTGTTGTAGGGTTAAAGGTAACTCTTTCTCTTTTCTTGGTATTCCTTTAGGATCTAATCCTAGAAGGGTCGCTTGGTGGAACCCGTTATTAGCAAAAATTAAGGTTCGCTAGCCTCGTGGAAAGGAAAAATTTTATCATTGGGAGGAAGAATTACATTGATCAGATTGATTTTTTCTAGCTTGTCAATCTTTCAGTTGTCTTTTTTTAAAGCGTCGGTGAAGGTTTGAAAAGAAATTAAGCAAATTCAAAATGATTTTTTGCGGGGAAGCAGTGCGGAGAAAATAAAGGTTAACTGGTTTCGGTGGGAGTCTCTATGCTTATCGGTCGACAAAGGGGGACTGGGTTTCAAGAGCTTCAAAGTGGCATTCGAAGATTTTTCCAGGGTCAAAGTTCTTTTGGTTTAACATCCTTTCAGCAAGATTTGGGAATTTGAGGCATCAAATATTAACGGGTGGTAGCATGGACATTCGAAAGTCAAAGTCCATTTTGTGGGTAGATTTACTGGCAACGAAATCCTCTTTTGCTTCTTTTGTTGTGTCCCGTAATTGTAGGTTCTTGTTGGGCTCAAGAATGAAAATCCTATTCTGGAGTGGATCGTGGAAAGCAGAAGGAAGATTACTTGAATTGTTTCCAAATTTATTTCAGGCTAGCATGAAGAAGGATAGTAACGTTGGAAGCATGGGAGGTTGGTCTTCTTCTGGTTGGGCTTGGGGTGATTTTGATCTCGATTCAGCGGCGCTAGAGTTGCACGTCGCGTTGCAGGCTCTTCTCTGTCTGTTGGATACCTCATATCTGGTTTTATCTGGTATGGATGCTGTCATGTGGAAGTCGGATGTGGAGGAGGGATATTCGACTATGATTGGCTATAAAGTGTTGTCTTCGTTACATTTTGGGGTAGTTTTGAATGTTTGTTTCCCTTCTTGTTTTGAAGTCATATGGAAAGCTCATGCGCCTTATACAATTGAGCTTTAGGTTGGAGGAGTGTGCATAATCGTTTTTCTACAAAGGATTTTTTGAATCGTAGAGGTATTATCTCTCAACCCAACAATCTTCTTTGCATTTTTTGTTCGGAAGTCATCGAATCTTGTGATCATTTATTTTTGGGTTGTTCTTTTTCTAAGTTGGTTTGGAAAGAGGTCTTCGTGTGGTTGGGTGTTAGGGTGGTTTTAGGAGGGGATTTGGTTTCTAGCTTGGATATTTGGATTCATGAGAATTGTAAAATAGGGGGAGGGTGAAGAAAGGTATTTCTAGTAGGATTTGGTTAGCGGTTCTTCGGAGCATTTGGATGTTTTAGGAACGACGTTATATTCAACGATGTCAAACCGTGTGTCTCAAACTTAGGGTGGAACATCAAGTTAAAGGTTTGAAAATGGCCTTGTGTTGGTAATATTCTCTATTCCAAGTGTAACTATTACGGCTTTTGTAAAAATCCTTTGTACATTGAAGGATAATTTTAGTTGGTGGGTAATGTTCGTTTTCGAGCTTTATTTTTGGCTTTTTGTAAGCGGGATTAGAATACCCCTAGAACTCTCATAATATTATTTCTTGCTTTTAAAAAAAACTTATATTTTTATTTATAAAATTCCACAATATATTTATATTCGATAAAGTATCATGTTTTACAAAAAAAATATTTGGCATTTAAAAATAAAAATTTAGTTAATTTTTAATATATAAATATAAAAGAGATTAACACTATTAATATTTAAATTTAAAATAGAGAGATCAATTTCGTGAATCAAATAAAATTAAAAAATTAAAACTATAAATAAATCTTTAAAAAAAAAAAACTCTAACTATTGTCTTTTGAATATAAATGTATATATGAATTAAGAAATATTTAACTTATGTTTCTTATTGGATTTGAATTTGAGTAGAAACTTTGGGATGAAAAAAATGTTATTAATCATAATTACAATATTAATTAGAGACATTTGTTTATCTCGGAATATAATGTTTTCTATAAATTTTTAAATTTGTTTATTTCTTATTTTTAAATATATTTTAATCAAATAAAAATATTTTAAAAGATAACTCGACCATCAAGGTTTCCAGAGATGGGAGCTTTGGGGCATTCTTGATGGTTTGAAATTGGTGGTGCAGCAAGGTTTCCAGAGAGTGATTATTGAATCGGACTCTAAAGAAGCAGTGGAAATTAGTAACAAACTGAGTAATAATAAGTTGAGTAACAGTAATTTAGTCCGACAAATCTATAGTTGGATGAGTTACTTAGAGATTGTGGAGATTCGGCATATTTACCGTGAGATGAACGGTTGTGCTAATTGCTTGGCTATACATGGAAAACAGATGGGAGTTGGGTATCTCTTTTTTTATGAATATGTCTAGTTGGCTTTCTGATAATTTTGTAAAAGATTCAAAGGGTGTCTGGTACTCTAGAATCGGGTGTGGTTAGTTTTTTTTTCTGTCGGGCTTAGGCCCTCCCTTGTACCAAAAAAAATTTGTGTTTCACCACATTTCACTTATCTTAGTTGTGACTTTAGTATTGTTCATTTCACTTATCTTAATTGTGACTTTAGTATTGTTAATTGCATTAAGAAATTGTTACTATATGTTGCATTTCTTTATGCTAGATATCCTAGGGGAAATTACTCTGTTTTTCGAGCTTAAAAGCACTACATACCACCCGTGCATGGCCCGTCAAATTCTGCCCTTAGAGATACGTAACGACTTTGGGTAATGTTCATTAGTGATTCTATAAATTTGTTAAAACCATCACTTCCAAGTGTTTTGTTTTGGACGTATCACGAGTATCAAGTATGCATAAACAAATCAAGTATTGGATAAAATGTGGATTTGGATAGCTTATAAATAAGACATGCTTATAAATAAGACCACAATGTCGGCAAAAATGAGTAATGTGGAATTTCCGTGGGAAAGCTTGAAATCTAGTCCACATACAATCTCTAAACATAATGTTAGGTTAACTTCCAGTTAAATAAAGCATGAATCATATTGTTTTGGTAATTTCGATCTTCAATCTCTTTCCATCTTCATCAATTTGAAGCCATTGATGTAAATATGAATTTTAAATTTTTCATGTCGTACCTTTTCATGGCGTGCCTTTATTTGTTAGGTTTATTTGTAAGCCTATGAAGTAATTGAGTTCTCCCATCAGTCACATCTCAAATTTATCTTAAATGATGCTATAAAATTCTTTGCATAACAATTCACTGGTAAAACCAAAAAGAATATCATCTACATAAATTTAAGATAAAAGAATATGAAATTCTTTATGCTTTATAAACAACTTTGTATCTACGCTTTGTCATACCCCAAATTTTTCCTACCTCTCACTCAATTTATCTGGCTCATAACTTTTGATTCATTTGCATACATTTTCTCCAATCATTCATTTTTAGTCAAGACCATACATTCATCTTCATTTGCATGTCATGTAACACATTGGTTTAAAGGATTCATATTACTTAGATTTCAATTGTGTCTCAATAATTGGTTATTGATCAAATGGTTAGGGTTAACCTTCATTTGTGACTTATGGTACAAGATTTTGTGAACTCCATTGGATGTTATTGGATCAAGATTTCATTCTATGACAAGCCTCGTGGATTAGGGTTTTGCGGTGTGTTTACTTATAGAGCAAGCCACTACATGTGCAATTGACTTCTTGGTCAAAGTCAACTATGGAAGATGACTTTTTTGACCTAATTTTTGGAAGACTCTCCATTTCAAATCCAAACATTTCTATTTGAAGTATACATCATGGAAAGAAGCATTTAAAAGCCATTTGCAAAAACTTTGACTTTTGGTCAAAATCACCATAAGAGGTTGACTTTTTGACAAATTTCATTTTGACCCATATCTTTGGTTATGATTGCAATTGGATTTATTCATTCAAGTTTACAAAGATTGAAGAAGATTAAGTTGGTTACTTGAGAAATATGGAAAAGTAAAAAAGAAAACTACACGAAAGGTCAACATTCAAAGAAAGAGGATTAAAGTGTAATTTCAAAGTCAAAATTCCTTACAAATGCAAAAGAATACATTACAAGACATTACAACATCGAAAAATTACAAAAAATGGTGTTTGGCCTATAGTTGACTTTTGGTCAACTGTTGATTTTTTGGGCAAACAGTTGACCAAAGTCAGACTACTAGACCTATTTCTATTGAATTCCAACCAATGCTACCTTCATTTTTCCAAAATCATGTCAAAACTCTAAATTTGAACTTCATGTCAAAACTCCAAATTGATTTTACTATGAATTGGCCACCAAATCTTATGCCTTTTACCTCTGAGCTTGGTTTGAAGGAGAAATCTGAGGTTTGTTTGGTTGTTTGGGAATTGGGATGTTGATGCTTTTGCTTCTTGTTGTTCTTGGTCTTTTCTTTTTCTCCCATGGTTCTAATGGATGGAGAGAAAAATTGGGTTTGGTTTTTGTTTGATATAATTGATTGATATCATTAAAAAAGTGGTTTAGTTTGAATGGTATGTACTATGTAATGTAGCATTCACTACTACTAGTACTTGGGTTTTTAATTTATTGGTGAGTTTCTTTTTCATGACAGAAGATATTGTAGTCAAAAAGTGGAAAGATACATGCCATAAGTTTCAACCATTTGTTTAATTATGAAAACAAGAGTCTAACTACATCTTTTATAAAAAAATTACAGTTTTGATTTCTCAATTTAATTTGATTCATTGGTCTTGGAGAGAAGTGGGGAGTCGAGCGAAGAGCATTCTATTTTGTGAAACTTTTTTTTGAGCGAGACACCTTTATGAGAGAAATACTATATATTCACCTAAAACTTGTAATAGATGCGTGGGTTCTCTCACTTATAAAGTGTTTAATCTTCCTTTTTCAAATCATGGTGGACTTCTTCCTCACACTTGATTTTTAACCTTTCATTTGATTCTCAATACTTTTAAATTATATCTTTATTAATAAAATTCAACAATGTATTTATATACAATAACGTATCATGTTTTAAAAAAAACTTAACATTTAAAAGTAAAAACATAGTTAATTTTAAATGTAAAATTATAAGAGAAATCAATATTATTTAAATTTAAAATAGAGAGATCAATTTCGTGAATCAGATAAAATAAAGAGATTAAAACTATAAATAAGTCTTAAAAAAATAAGAGAAAAATAACGTGAATTGATTTCATCTATTCCGGTTTATTTCCTTTCTTTTTTTCACGGCGCCCGTAGATATTATTTCTTCTCTTGAATCTATTTTTACTACTTTATTTTGGGGAGGTATGGAAGATAAGAGAAAAATAGCGTAGATTAATTGGGATGCAATTTGTTTGAGTAAGGAGAATGGTGGATTGGGGGTGAGAGTGTTAAGGGAGTTTAATGTGGCTTTATTGGGGGGATATTGTTGGAGAATGTTGGAGGAGAGGGACAGTCTTTGGTATAGCGTGTTAGTTAATCGTTATGGGGAGGAAGGATGGAGGTTGAGGTATGATGTAGAAGGAGGGTCTGTGTGGTGGCTGAATGTGAATAAGATTAGGCTAGGGGTTGAGATGCTCGACAGTGGATGGCTGCTTAATAATATTGAGCACTCAGTGGGTAACGAAGTTATTTCTCTTTTCTGGAGGGATCCTTGGTTGGACGGAGGGATGTTTATGTCTAAATTTAGTAGGCTTTACGAGTTATTTGAGTATAAGAATGCTACTGTAGCAGACATGTTTTCTTTAGGGTGGGGGTGGATGGATAGGCTTGGAGGTGGCATAAGAGGTTGTTTGCGTGGGAGGAGGAGTTGGTGGGGGAATGTATTACAGTGTTGGATTTTGTTGTTTTGCAGGAAACTGTTGACGATAATTGGGTGTGGAGGATGTATTCTTGAAATCGTTATAATCTGAGTAGTGTGTATCATTTTTTAACAAAGACGATGGAAGATCAACATCATGGAGATTCTCAAGTTTGGTGGACAAAAGCAGTGCCGCTCAAGGTGAACTTATTTGTTTGGCGTTTATACCTCGATAGATTACCGATGAAGGATAACTTGGTTAGGAGTAGGGGTGGCAATGAACCAAACTAACTCGGAAATAGTTCGAAACTCGATTCGAAAATTAAATTGTTGAACTAGGTTCATGAACCAAATGAGCTAAGTATGAGCTAAAAACTAAGTTCGTTAACTAAATGAGCTGAACTTGAACAATACATAGTTCGACTCGTTAGGTTCATGAGTCAACTCTATTATATATGAGATAGATTATATTGTAGGTTTAAATATTTGCTCTAAATCTTAGTATCATATTTTATTTTAATATAACGGTTTTAATTGATAATTTATATTCTCTAGTGAGCAAAATATTTCTACAAATAATTATACAAATAAAATTAACATTGTATCGTATGAATTCCAATCTTATAACTTTAATTTTATTTTTATATTTTTATTTAAAAAATATTAATTTAAAATGTCAAATATATACATATATATATATATATATATATATATATATATATATATATATATATATATATATATATATATATATATATATAAACAGACTTTAAAAAATTACTTTTAAGTCCGTGAAATAAGCGAGTTGAACCTAACAAGATAAACCTAACGAGTTGAATCAAGATGTCCGTGAACTTTTAACAAGTCGAGTGTGACCTGGAAAAAAAGTTCGAGATAAACTTGAACTCGAACTCAAACTCGGCAAATTCTTAACGAGTCGAGTTTGAGCTGGAAAAAAAGTTCGTCATGAACTCGAACTCGACCAATTCTTAACGAGTCAAACTGAGCTGAGGCGAGTTCGACTCGACTCATTTCCAGCCCTAGTTAGGAGAAATATTATCACAGCAGAGGTGCAAAGTTGCTCAAATGTGTGTGGTCAGAATGAAAACCGAGAGCTTTTGCTTGTTCGATGTGCTTTGTATGGTAAAATTTGGCCGGTGTTGTCTGGTTTGTTAGGATTTTCGTCAGTTTTTCATGCTCACTGTAGGAATCATCATGATCAAATCGCGACTTTGGGTGGGTGGTCTAAATATTTCAAACTTGTCTTTCATATTATATAGGTAGCTTCAGTGTGGGTGATTTGGAAATCGAGGAATCATAAAGTTTTTTTAGAACAAGGGATTATCGTTGATGACTATCTGTGAAAAAATCAAAATCCAATCATTTTGGTGGTTGAAATCTCACTTGCCAGCTTCTGGGTTTGATGATCATATTTGAAAGATTAAGCCATTACAGTGTATCACATGTTGTGTCGGTTAGTTTTGGATTTTGGTTATGTTTTGTCTTTTTGATCTGGATGGTATTGTATCATTTCTTTTTACAGTTCGTCTAGTATACCTTGTGTTCGAAAGACTCTATTGTGTTTGATATATCTTCTTAAGAAAGTCTTAAAAAAATAAGATTTTATTTTTCTTATTGGATTCGAGTTTGAATAGAGACTTTAGGATGAAAAAATATTATTAATCATAATATTATTTTGAGATATTTGTTTGTCTCAAAATATAGTATTTTCTATACATTTTTAAATTTATTTATTGTTTGTTGTGAAAAGGATGCCTCGATGAATAAAGTAAACTATTTCTTTGTGATCAAGAAACACATAAGAGCATAAAAGATGATAAATATGAAGAACAACAAGGATTGATTATAACTGTTATTTTTTCCTTTCTCTTTAAAACAAGATTACAAGTTACAAGAATAACAAATAACCCTATCACCCTAAATTAGGATTTGTTGTATGTAATGATGAGAGACTAGTATGTTATTTGTAATAAAACCTAACATACTAAACTAATGGGCTTTTTAACAAATACCCATTACAGGCCAACTTAGGGTACAAGCTAACTTAAACAATTAAACATAACAAACAGACCCAATTTGAAATACTAACAACCCTAGCATTTCAACACCCACATACTAAAACACACTTTGACTACAGTTTGTAGGTCTTCGACACAATCTCTGTCGAACCAGAAGCTACCCGTCGACACACTAGAGTTCAATCTAATTCTCAAAAATATCCACCTTGGAACAAACTCTATAATATCAAAGAACAAACTAGCTTTCTTCATGCAGCTTTATCAACTGCATACAGTGGAAAAAATTGCAACTCGACAATGTCTTGGTGGTCATATCAGTAATGTTTTGATCTAACAAAACCTTCAGCACCTGGACTTCTCCACACTCAATTACTCCTCTAACAAAATGCAACCTCACATCGATGTGCTTAGTTAGCTCATGATATGTTGAGTTCTTCGATAGGTGTATTGCACTTTGACTATCACATTTAATAGTGATACCTCGACCTTGAAGTTTCAGCTCCTTTGCAAAACTTCAAGACACAATGCTTCTTTCACAGCTTCAATTAGGGCAATATACTCCACTTCAGTGGTTGATAAAGTAATAACCTTCTGAAGTGTTGCTTTCAAACTAACTATTGTGCTAAACATGGTGAAAACATATCCAGAAATAGACTTTCTAGAATCCATACAACCTGCATAATCAGAGTCGGCATATCCTTTGATTACTGCTTTACTATCTTCACCCAAGGCTCCACCATAAATTAGAACTATGTTCAGAGACCCATTTATGTACCTTCGAATCCACTTCAATGCTTTCCAGTGAACCTTTCCAGGATTCGCCATGTACCTGCTTACAAGACTTACTGCATATGCTATGTCGGGTCTAATACAAACCATAACATACATCAAAGAACCAATTATATTAGCATATGTGATGATATTCATATGAGATGATATTCATATAGGCTCTTTTGACATCAGTACTGGGACATTGATCAATACTCAGCTTGAATTGATGGTTGTTGGAGTCACAACAGGCTTTGAATTCGACATACCAAACTTGTCGAGAATCTTCCATAGGTATGCCTCTTGAGATAAGCATAACTTCGACTGATTTCTATCTCTTCGAATGTTAATCCCAAAAAATTCTGGAAGTAGCTCCCAGATCCTTCATATCGAACTCCTTATTGAGTTCAGCATTCACCCTCATTACATGTTTGACATTGTTGCTTGCTATGAAGATATCATCCACATAAAGGAACAAACTAACAAATGAATTACCATATCGAAATCGGAAGTAAACGCAATGGTTGAACTAAGTTCTAATGAAACTTATGCAAGCCATGAACTTGTCGAATCTCTTATTCCACTGTCGACCTACCCTTCAGTTTACCTCTTTAGCTTGCACACATAATTTTCCTTCCCTTTTTTGACATACCCTTCAGTTTTCCTCTTTAGCTTGCACACATAATCTTCCTTCCCTTTTTCGACATACCCTTCAGTTTGCCTCATCAAGATCATTTCATCTAGATCACCATATAAGAATGTAGTCTTCACATCCATTTTTTCTAGTTCAAGATCGATTTGTTCCACCGTGGAAAGTGACATTAGAATGGACCTATGCTTCACAACAGGAGAAAACACATCATTAAAGTCGACACCTTCTTTCTGAGTGAAACCCCTTACGACCAAACTTGTCTTGTATCTTTTCGACGCCACTCCTTTGATTCCTTCCTTAACTTTGAAAATCCATTTATAGCTGACTAACCTTGCCCCAACATATTTTTTTATCAATTCCCAAGTGTGATTACCATGAAGAGATTTCATCTCATTATTCATGGCCTTCAGCCATTCAGTCTTATTTTGAATCCTCATAACTTCCTTGTAGTCTCTAGGTTCTTCGACTAGATCCTCACTTGCAGAGATTAAGGCATAAGCTATAAGATTTACATACCCAAGTCTCTGAGGTGGCTTGATGACTCTTCTCAACCTATCTCTTGACAATAGGTAGTCATCAACAATTTCCTCAACTTCCTCAGCATCTTCTGCTTCTTCTTCGACTTCATCAGGGATATGCAATTCAACATCAACATGCTCCACCTCTACAGGAATCTCTACCTGTTCCAGCTATTCGTCATATGTTTATGTATTTCGACCAACATCACCAATTTTCTTAAAATCCATTTCAGCTTCATTGAAAACTACATCTCGACTGGTGATACTCTTCTTGTGACCTGGCTCTAAGCACCGTAGCCTATAAGCTTTGACTCCTTCAGGGAATCCCATGAACATGCATTTCAGAGCTCTAGGTTCGACCTTGTCTTGCCTAATTTGAGCATAGGCTACGCAGCCAAATACTCTCAGTCAGTCGATGTAACACCCATATATAATTACATGCATCAAATCATATAAATATACATGAATCCAAGTATTTGGTACTGAAATACCAATAAGTTCCTAGTCAACACATTATACATATTAATGCCCTAATACAAAATTTCTACACAATGGCATAATACATATAAGATGTTCAAAATAAAATACTAAGAACTAGATCAACAATGATCACAAAATGTAATCCACAACGGAAGCTTCGCCATACCAAAAGAACATAAGAAATAAGGAATCAATTGCTTTCTCCTTACCCTTCGCGGAACCTGTAGTACCTGAAATCAATATATAGTGGGGTGAGATATAAAATCTCAGTGAGTTCCCTATCCTATGGATCCTCTCGGCTTTACAAGGTTCTAACCTATAAGTCTCAAGTCATAAAAGGAACTAGACCTTGAGCTCTCATACTAACATTATATGGAATCATACTTAGAGTTCAACAACTCAACACAAGATTATTAATCGGAAACCAATACCAAGGCATCCCCATATTCCCGTCCCCTTCTACGTCTAGGAGGTGGCCCGAGTCATGAATCCTTTGGAAAAATCTTGACATACGAAATGGATTCGGACTCATGAGCCTTTCCCCATGAATCGTCACTTCACATGGCCCGTACACCATCACAAGTCTCTACCCGTAGGTTCCATTCGTACACAAAAGCGGGAATCAAACCTGCCAAGATTATGTGCCTCTCTGCACGGTGAATGCCTGTTAGCATTCAAAGGAAAAATAAAGAAACAAAGAAAATACTACGGTTCCGATTAATACATCAACAATGGTGATCGCTTCCGCAAACCACTAGGCCTGTTAGCCTTTCATACTTTGGTGACCGCTCACGCAAATCACTAGGCCTGTTAGCCTTTCCTCATAAGATTCCAAACACGTATGTTCCATATAATGTCTCATCCTAGGTTTTCTTTGTTAAGCTACATAACCTAACAATTCCTAGTTTTCCTCACTTATCCTTTATTCACATAATAATGAAGTTATTCAACCCTCTTGATATAAACATATATAACAAGGTATACTAATCCACCTGCAATAGAACTCAATAACAATTATAGAGTACCCAAGCATCATACCAAAAGCATAACGTTCTCAAGAATTCGAACGAAAACCAACCCAAGAAATCAAGAAATTCCCGACTCTCGATTAAATAATTCTCCCTTTGCTCCCAAAACCTACACTACTAGAAAGTACACGCTTCTAGCTTCCTATCACTTCGAACGGTGATTAAAACAGAGTTATGGTTCAAAAGTTACGATCGAAACAGTTTTATCTCATGAAACTAAAGAATTGGCTAAGTAACCTTCAGTTCGCGCCGCGCAACAGCTAGGTCGCGCCGCGAACCTCAGGCAGTGGCAAACCTCACAACATTCTCATAGTGTTCGCGTCGCGAACCCTTGTACGCGCCGCGTACTGATGACAGAACCAAGACCCCTAAAAACCTGCATAGCTCGCGCCGCGTAGCCCCGTTCGCGCCGCGAAGCGCGCGAAAATCAGAAATTCCAGATCTGTTTCTTGCTTTTCCCCATGGTTTAATCCAACCATCTCCATACTTAAACCTGTTCCAGAATCATACCAAAGCATAGAACAACTTATACATGGTACACTTGTAATATACAACACTAAATCATGAACATTCATGGTTTGATTCAAAACCTAGGTTTTTCTATAGAAAACCCCAAAATGCATAACTTATGGTTTCCATCCATAATCAAAAGCTATAAGTTTCTAACTAGAACCCACCTCGATTAAGAGTCGTTGATGACGAAGATGAGTTGATTCGGCGGAGAAATGATGAAGATCCAAGCTTTCCTCTTCACAAGCTTTTCTTCCTCTTCTCTTCCTCTTGCTCTTCCTTCTCTCTACTTCTTCTCTCTAACTCTTGTGTTGTTGCAATTGTGAGGAAAGAAATAGAAAGGAAAGAATATAAGCAACTTAACCTTAAGTTAGCACTTATAACTTAAGTGTCCAAAAGTATCTCTAATGTACCAATTAATGAAGCCTCAGTGTCAGCTAATAACATTAGAGCATTTATTAAATACGGGGTATTACATCCTCCCCCCCTTAAATAGAAATTCGTCCTCGAATTTAAGAATTACCTAAAAAGGTGAGGGTAAGCATCCCGCATTACCAATCCAAGTCCCCAAGTAGCATCACCTGGATGTGTTGCATCCCACTGAACCTTAACAAGAGGAATTTCCTTATTTCGTAACACTTTAGTCTCTCTTCCCACGATACGGCTCGGTAAAGGTTCAAAAGTCAAATCTGATTCTAACTCAACTGCATCTGTTAACACTGGCTGAAAGGGATCGGGAATAAACTTCCGAAGTTGAGACACGTGAAAAACATCATGCATTTCCGATAGAGAAGGTGGTAAAGCTAAACGATAAGCTACTTCACCAATCCTTTCTAGAATCTCATACGGTCCCACGTATCTCAGACTTAACCTTTTCGACTTAAACGGTCCCAAAACTCTACCATTACCAACTCCTGATCAACACAACGGTGTTCTGCATTTTCTCTCATACAATACTTCATAAGGTGTCATACCAATACTCGCGTGATAACTATTATTATACGCAATTCAACAATGGCAAAAGCTCTTTCCAATTTCCTCTACTTTCAAGCACACACGCTCTAACATATCCCCTAAGGTTTATATCGCTTATTCCGTTTGACTGTCTGCTTGAGGGTGATTCGACGTGCTCAACACCATTCAGATCCCGTGACTTGTTGAAAAGCTCTCCAAACTCGATGTAACTTTGGACCTCTATCCGACACTATACCAGAGGGTACACCATGTAACTTCACCGTTTCTGCAATAAATAACCGTGCAAGATGACTTGTCTTGTACGTAGTCTTCACGGTTAAGAAATGTGCAGATTTCGTCAACCGATCTACAATCACCCAAATAGAATCATATCCACCTTGAGTACGAGGTAAACTAACTGCAAAATCCATTGAAATACTATCCCACTTCCATATTGGAATCTCTAGTGGTCGTAACAATCCACATGTTCTTTGATGTTCTATCTTTACTTGTTGGCATACGGTACACTCCGATACGTACACCGCGACATCTCTTTTCAAATCTTGATACATTTTTGAAGAACCCGGATGTATAGTGAAAGCACCCTTGTGAGCTTCATCCAAAATCCTTCCTTTCAATAGCGCATCGTCCAGAACACAAATCCTCTGATTAAACATAATCACCCCATCTGTAGTTCGAGTAAATCCTGGTTGAACCAACACCTCTTGTAACTTAGTATCAGACGCTTGTGCTCGTTGGATGTCGTTTCTCAAAATAGAATTAACATTCAAGTTTCCCATCAATACTCTATTTTGGGTCCAAACAATTGAAGATTGAGATCTCGAAATTTCTCCAATAATGCACACTCTAACATCATCGATTCGGCCCTCTTTAACACCTTCCGACTCAAAGCATCCGCCACTTTATTTGCTTTGCCTGGATGATACGTCAAGTCAAAATCATAATCCTTTAAGTATTCCATCCACCGCCTCTGACGCATATTCAACTCCTTCTGGTCGAATAGGTACTTTAAACTCTTGTGGTCGCTGAACATTTCAAAATGAACTCCATACAAGTAATGACGTCACACCTTCAGGGTAAAAACAACCGCAGCCAAATCTAAATCATGAGTTGGATAATTCTCCTCGCGGAACTTTAACTGTCGAGATGTGTATGTTACCACCTGACCCTCCTGCATCGATAACCCTCCTAACCTTTTCTTGGAAGCATCGCAAAATACTTCATAGGACTTATTTGGATCAAGAACGATTAAAACAGGAGCAGTCGTTAATCTTTTCTTCAAACTCATGAAGCTTTGTTCACACCCTGAATCCCAATCATAAGGACACTCCTTTCTAGTAAGTCTAGTCATTGGTAAAGCCAATTGAGAAAACCCTTTTATAAATCTTCTGTAGTAGCCGGCTAAGCCCAAGAAACTTCGGACTTCTGAGACATTGCTCGGTCTCTCCCAATTAATTACCGCTTCGATTTTTGTCGGGTCCACTGCCACACCTCCTTGAGATATAACATGACCAAGAAATCTTACCTCCGTCATCCAAAACTCACACTTGCTTAACTTAGCAACAATTGATTTCCTTGCAATACCGACAGAACAATCCTCAGGTGTTCATCGTGCTCTTGTGGAGTACGAGAATAAATAAGAATGTCATCAATAAAGACTACCACAAATTGATCTAAGTAAGGCTGGAATATCCGATTCATATCATCCATGAAAACAGCTGGAGCATTCGTAACACTGAAAGGCATCACCAAGAATTCATAATGACCATAACGGGTTCTAAATGCAGTCTTTGGCACATCTGAGCTTTTCACACGGATTTGGTGAAACCTGACCGCAAATCAATCTTCGAGAACACACAGGCTCCTTTCAGTTGATCTAACAGGTCGTTTATCCTTGGTAAAGGGTATTTGTTCTTGATAGTGGCATTATTCAACTGACGGTAATCAATACATAACCTCATCCCACCGTCCTTCTACTTTACTAACAACACCGGAGCTCCCCACGGTGAGACACTAGGTCGCACGAAGTGTTTATCCATCCGTTCCTCCAATTCTCTCAATCCAAGTGGTGCCATCCGATACAAAGAAACGGATATAGGAGTCGTTCTCGGTATCAGGTCAATAGAGAATTCTACTTCCCTTTCCGGAAGGAAGAGAACTGACATCCTCGGGAAAAACATCAGGGAAACCACTAACAGCCATTGTGAAATCTCGAATCGCCACCCGTCTCCTTAGTAAGAACCAACAGAACAACCTCCTCTTTCTCAAACAAGAATTTAATCATGCCTACCGTACCTTCCTGTATAGTAATTAAAACATCTTTCGGAGTAACTTCTTCAGATGGAATAATGATCAACTTCTCTTCACACCCAATGAATACTAAAATAGCAGAAGACCTATCCATTCCAAAACAACATCTACTTTCTTAAGTGGTAAACAATTAAGGTCAATCTAGAAGTTTCCTACCACCCACAGATAACACACAATTCTCATACACCAACGGTGTCTCGACTATCTCATCCAAGGCATACATTCGACCAGTACTTCTTCCTTACATTTGATTCCTATTCTGAGGTCCATTCCTCACCACATGCCTTTCTTGTCAATAATAAAACATTTCACCCTTTTTAAGGTTACGCCTTCCAAGGTGATTCTTACCACAACCACGACACACCGGAGGTGCACTAAACCGAGAACCTTACACTTGTTTCCCTTAGAAAACTTGTGACCTAGGCCGAAACTGTTAGCTTGGCCTTCCTTTCTCATTCTGATTCTTCTTTAAATCTTCCTCAGCTTGAACCTTCTTCAAACTGGTCTCAGCCACATAACATTGTCACAACAACTCCGTATAGGTAGTGAACTCCCTCTAGGACACACTATGCGAAATTTCAGCCCTTAAACCAAATAGAAACTGGCCCACCTTCCAACTCTCATCAGGAGCATACCCGGCCTCCCTAGAATAAGCAGCCAGAATTCCAAACTTCTCTGCATAAGTAGCTACCGACATATTCTCCTGCCTTAACTATTGGAACTCCGATTCCTTTTTAGTCCTCAGGGAACTAGGAAAATATTTCTCCATAAAAGTGGTCTTGAAATTAACCCACTCCTTAGGTACTTCTTGAATAGTCATCAACGCAGAAGCACTCTTCCACCATCTCATCGCTGGACCTTTTAGCGAATGAGAAGCAACACCACCTTGCCCTCATCACTACAATGCACGATCTCCAAGATTCCTTCCACATTGGCCACCCACTCGTGTGCCTTAATAGGATCTAATCCGCCATGAAATTCCGGAGGATTCATGCGAATGAAATCCTTATAAGTCGCACCTGCAGCTTCGGGTACAACCACTGGAACATATGACCGCCATTCCTCTGTTGCATCATCTGCAGCATGAACTGATTCTGCTGCTGTTGCATGAACTGGGGCCACGGAAATTCTCGCCGCCATCGGTTGATTCTCTTGTGGAGGTTGAGTGTGGGGGTCAACCACGAGTCCTGCGTCCGTCCACCATGTTCCTGGAGGTCATGAAAATGGGATTAAGTTGATCAGGCTTAATACCATAGTCATAACACAACAAAAATCATGGGAACCCAACACATCTTGGACAGAAAGAAACACTTATAATATCTCATGGCTAGGTCGAGGATACGACCTGCTCTGATACCAACTGTAACACCCATATATAATTACATGCATCAAATCATATAAATATACATGAATCCAAGTATTTGGTACTGAAATACCAATAAGTTCCTAGTCAACACATTATACATATTAATGCCCTAATACAAAATTTCTACACAATGGCATAATACATATAAGATGTTCAAAATAAAATACTAAGAACTAGATCAACAATGATCACAAAATGTAATCCACAACGGAAGCTTCGCCATACCAAAAGAACATAAGAAATAAGGAATCAATTGCTTTCTCCTTACCCTTCGCGGAACCTGTAGTACCTGAAATCAATATATAGTGGGGTGAGATATAAAATCTCAGTGAGTTCCCTATCCTATGGATCCTCTCGGCTTTACAAGGTTCTAACCTATAAGTCTCAAGTCATAAAAGGAACTAGACCTTGAGCTCTCATACTAACATTATATGGAATCATACTTAGAGTTCAACAACTCAACACAAGATTATTAATCGGAAACCAATACCAAGGCATCCCCATATTCCCGTCCCCTTCTACGTCTAGGAGGTGGCCCGAGTCATGAATCCTTTGGAAAAATCTTGACATACGAAATGGATTCGGACTCATGAGCCTTTCCCCATGAATCGTCACTTCACATGGCCCGTACACCATCACAAGTCTCTACCCGTAGGTTCCATTCGTACACAAAAGCGGGAATCAAACCTGCCAAGATTATGTGCCTCTCTGCACGGTGAATGCCTGTTAGCATTCAAAGGAAAAATAAAGAAACAAAGAAAATACTACGGTTCCGATTAATACATCAACAATGGTGATCGCTTCCGCAAACCACTAGGCCTGTTAGCCTTTCATACTTTGGTGACCGCTCACGCAAATCACTAGGCCTGTTAGCCTTTCCTCATAAGATTCCAAACACGTATGTTCCATATAATGTCTCATCCTAGGTTTTCTTTGTTAAGCTACATAACCTAACAATTCCTAGTTTTCCTCACTTATCCTTTATTCACATAATAATGAAGTTATTCAACCCTCTTGATATAAACATATATAACAAGGTATACTAATCCACCTGCAATAGAACTCAATAACAATTATAGAGTACCCAAGCATCATACCAAAAGCATAACGTTCTCAAGAATTCGAACGAAAACCAACCCAAGAAATCAAGAAATTCCCGACTCTCGATTAAATAATTCTCCCTTTGCTCCCAAAACCTACACTACTAGAAAGTACACGCTTCTAGCTTCCTATCACTTCGAACGGTGATTAAAACAGAGTTATGGTTCAAAAGTTACGATCGAAACAGTTTTATCTCATGAAACTAAAGAATTGGCTAAGTAACCTTCAGTTCGCGCCGCGCAACAGCTAGGTCGCGCCGCGAACCTCAGGCAGTGGCAAACCTCACAACATTCTCATAGTGTTCGCGTCGCGAACCCTTGTACGCGCCGCGTACTGATGACAGAACCAAGACCCCTAAAAACCTGCATAGCTCGCGCCGCGTAGCCCCGTTCGCGCCGCGAAGCGCGCGAAAATCAGAAATTCCAGATCTGTTTCTTGCTTTTCCCCATGGTTTAATCCAACCATCTCCATACTTAAACCTGTTCCAGAATCATACCAAAGCATAGAACAACTTATACATGGTACACTTGTAATATACAACACTAAATCATGAACATTCATGGTTTGATTCAAAACCTAGGTTTTTCTATAGAAAACCCCAAAATGCATAACTTATGGTTTCCATCCATAATCAAAAGCTATAAGTTTCTAACTAGAACCCACCTCGATTAAGAGTCGTTGATGACGAAGATGAGTTGATTCGGCGGAGAAATGATGAAGATCCAAGCTTTCCTCTTCACAAGCTTTTCTTCCTCTTCTCTTCCTCTTGCTCTTCCTTCTCTCTACTTCTTCTCTCTAACTCTTGTGTTGTTGCAATTGTGAGGAAAGAAATAGAAAGGAAAGAATATAAGCAACTTAACCTTAAGTTAGCACTTATAACTTAAGTGTCCAAAAGTATCTCTAATGTACCAATTAATGAAGCCTCAGTGTCAGCTAATAACATTAGAGCATTTATTAAATACGGGGTATTACAGTCGAGATTTGGTGCATGTCCCGACCAAACTTCTTTAGGTGTCTTTATATCTAACGCTATCGAAGGAAATTTTTTTATCACATATGTTGTTGTTGCAACAGCCTCAACCCAAAACACCTTCTTTAACATAGTACTAGTTAACATGCATCTAACTCTCTCCAAAATAGTTCGATTAAACCTTTTAGAAAAACCATTTTGTTGTGGATTTCCTGTAGTAGTTATATGCCCTGCAATACCAGGGGCAGCACAAAATTGTCGAACGCCTTATTGCAAAACTCAAGGCCATTATCAGTTCTCAACCTCTTGACCCTTCTTCCAGTCTATTTTTTTGACTAGAGTCTTCCAACTTTTGAAATTCTCAAAAGTTTCATCCTTAGTCTTCTGGAGGAAAACCCATAATTTTCTGGAATAATCATCTACTATGGATAGAAAATACCTTGCTCATGAATGTGATGGCACCTTGCAGGCCCCCAAAGATCAGCATGGATATAATAAAGGGATCCATGTGTTCTTAGTTTTCCTTTGTTAAACTTCACTCTACAAGATTTTCCAAGTACACAGGGTTCACAAAACTTCAGCTTTTCGACTTTGTCTCCACCAAGCAGATTCTGTTTTGCTACTTCGACCAGACCCCTTTCACTAACATGGCCCAATCTCATGTGTCAAGTTTCCATTTTCGACAAAGGTTTTGTGGATGCAACATTTGTCGACCCACTTACAACTTCAGCCTCAAGGGTATACAAGCCTTGTTTCTTCACGCCTCTCAAGACTTCCTTCGATCCCTTCATGACTTGTAGGATACTTTTCTCTCCTTGGAAAACGTATTCTTTCTTGTCTAATTAACCAAGAGAAATCAAATTTCTCTTTAAATCAGGAACATACCTGACTTCAGTTAACAACCCTATTGACTCATCATGGAGCTTGAATCTCACAGATCCAACACCTGTAATCTTGCAAGGTTTGTTGTTTCCCAACAATACATATCCACCATCTTGATCATAAAATTCCTCGAACATGTCTTTGTTTGGAGTCATGTGCCAAGTGCAACCTGAATCCATAATCCACTCCTTACTCGAGTCTCCACTTGATACCTGTCAAAGAACTTTATCACCAAGGCTCAACAGAATTGCACTGTGGGCTTTCTATATCATGGTCGTCTTCTCTCTTTCTGTTAACGCAACGTCCATAGCCTCCGCTCCCTTCAACGCTTCCAAAAAACCCTACTGAACTAGTAGGGATTGCATCTCCAAGCGCCACAGACTGAAATCGTTTACTCCGGTGAACTTTTCAATCTCATACTTTGTTGAAGGCATCTTCTCCACGCTCACCGCACCAATTTGTTGTGAAAAATGATGTCAAGAACAAATAAGATTACAAGTTACAAGAATAACAAATAACCCTCTCACCCTAAATTAGGATTTGCTGTAAGTAATGATGAGAGACTAGTATGTTATTTATAAAAAAAATCTAACATACTAAACTAATGAGCATTTTCACAAATACCCATTACAAGTCAACTTAGGGTACAAGCTAACTTAAATAATTGGACATAAAAAACAGGCCTAATTCGAAATACTAATAACTATAGCATTTCAATACCCACATACTAGAACACACTTCGACTACAGTATGTAGGTCTTTGATACATTCTCTGTCGAACCAGAAACTACCCTTTGACACACTAGAGTTCGATCCAATTCTTACATTATTTTATTTTTAAATATATTTTTGTCAAATAAAAATATTTTAAAAATTGACTCTACCATCAAAACCACAAGGTTATAAGATTAAAAGGTTGGTGGTAGGGGTGTTCATTGGTTCGGGTAAATCCGAACCAAACCAGAATCCGAACCAAACCATAGTATTTGGGTTGGATTTTTTTCAGTTCGGGCAAGAACCGAACCAAACCAATGAAATTCAATGACAATTGGTTCGGACATCGGATTTTCAATTTTCTACCCGCAAGTCCAATCCAAACCAAACATAATAAATTATCATGAAAATTACTACCAAGCATTCAACTTCAATAAGAAAAAAATAAATTGTTGTGTGTGGACAAGTTATGCTATTTTAATTTGTTATTAGAAAATTGATAGTGTAATGGGATAAATGAACATAAAGCTATGAAACACATTCATTATCATATTAATTCAAGTGACTAATTATAGATTCAAATGTCTTAATCTTAGATATTTTTGCATCCATCAGGGAAAAATTTCTAGTCTAATATTTAAATTTGAACACTATTAATATATTTTTTATAATATTATGAAAAATTAATTTTTGTAAATAAGTTATTTTTTAAAAATATTTTTGCATTTTTTTATCTAACCGATCAATCCAACCCAAACCAATCCGTTGTTTCTTGGATCGGTTCGGTTTGGGTTTTATCGCAAAAATTTGTAAATCCAATCCAAACCAATCCATTTAATTTTAATCGGTTTGGGTATTAGATTTTCTCAAAACCGAACCAAACCGGCTCGCGAACACCCCTAGTTGGTGGTCAAATCAACAACAGTCAATAGTTGAGTTGAGTTGCATGATTGAAAGAAATTTAATCAGATAATTCAATTACATAATTTTGTCTAGATAATAAAGTTATATTTGTATTAAATCAAATTGAACTAAATGATGACTCTTTATAAATAAAAATAATTTTTGTACCATTTATAAATTTGTGTTTAACCACATTTCACTTATCTTAGTTGTGACTTTAGTGTTATTAATTGCAATAAGAAATTGTTATAGTTGCATTTCTGTATGCTAGATATTTGGGGGAAATTACTCTCTTTTTCAGGCTTAAAAGCAATATATGTCACCCGTGCATGGCCCCATCAAATTCTGCCCTTAGAGATACGTAACGACTTTGGGTAATGTTCATTAGTCATTCTATAAATTTGTTAAAACCATCACTTCCAAGTGTTTTGTTTTAGACGTATCACGAGTATCAAGTGTGCATATACAATCAAGTATTGGATAAAATGTGGATATTGGATAGCTTATAATATAAATTAGACCACAATGTCGGCAAAGATGAGAGTAGTAAATTGGTACCTCTTATACTACAACTTTAGAATGTTTATGACATTGACATGTTTGTTTCAGTTTTAATAAAATGAATTTTTTTAAAAAATGTTTTTTATAAAAATATTTTTTGAAATATGAAAAGCTTTTTAATTTGTTTTTTATAAATTAAAAGATTAATTTTGATATTATATAATATAAATGTATATTATTGAAGATAAAAATATTGTAAAAAATATATAATTTTTTCAAAAAGTATCTTAAAAATAAATTTTATAAAAAATTAATTAAAATAACTTCAAATTTAACTGATTTTTTCAAATTCTGATATTATATTAAAAAGATGAAATTTTTAAGAAAATAACTATTCAAACTATTTTTTATTTAATTTTAAAAAAAATAAATGACGAATACTATTACCACTATTCATATATGATTTGCACCTTGCAAAATTAGAATTAGAGAAGTCTTATAAGCTACATTCACTTATTTCGGAAACAAAGACTATTTTTTAAAGTTTCGTTAAGTTTCCTTAAAATGTGTTTAACGATCTTAAAATGGGATTTTCGTGGGAAAGTTTAAAACCTAGTGCACATGCATACTCTAAACATAATGTTAGGTTAACTTGCAGCTAAATAAAGCATAAATCATATTATACCTCTGATTTGGTAATCTCGATCTCCAATCCCTTTTCATCTTCATCAATTAGAAGGTTTAAAGCCATTGATGTATATATGAATTTTAAATCTTTCATCTCATACATTTTGAGCAACTCCAAGCAATACGTTGTCCGGCTAATGGGCGTGCCTTTATTTGTTAGCTTTATTTGTAAGCCTATAAAGTAATTGAGTTCTCCCATCAGTCACATCTTAAATTTATCCTACATGATGCTATAAATTTCTCTGCACAACGATTCACTGGTAAAACAAAAAATAATATCATCTACATAAATTTAAGATAAAAGAATATGAAATAATTTATGCTTTATAAACAACTTAGTATCTACGCTTTGTCATACCTCAAATTTTCCCTACCATCACTCAACTTATCTGGCTCATAACTTTTGATTCATTTGCATACATTTTCTCCAATCATTCATTTTTAGCCAAGAACATACATTCATCTCCATATGCATCTCATATAACATATTGGTTCAGAGGATTCATATTACTTGGATTTAAATTGTGTCTCAACAATTGGTTATTGATCATATGGTTAGGGTTGACCTTCATTTGTGACTTATGGTACAAGATTTTGTGAATTCCATTGGATGTTATTGGATCAAGATTTCATTCTATGACAAGCCTCATGGATTAGGGGTTTGTGGTGTGTTTACTTATGGAGCAAGCCACTACATCTGCAATTGACTTCTTGGTCAAAGTCAACTATGAAAGATGACTTTTTTGACCTAATTTTTGGAAGACTCTCCATTTCAAATCCAAACATTTCTATTTGAAGTATACATCTTGGAAAGAAACATTTAAAGGACATTTGCAAAAACTTTAACTTTTGGTCATAATCAACCATGAGAGGTTGACTTTTTGACAAATTTCATTTTGACCCATATCTTTGGTAATAATTGCAATTGGATTTATTCATTCAAGTTTACAAAGATTGAAGAAGATTAAGTTGGTTACTTGAGAAATATGGAAAAGTAAAAAAGAAAACTACACGAAAGGTCAACATTTAAAGAAAGAGGATTAAAGTGTCATTTCAAAGTCAAAATTCCTTACAAATGCAAAAGAATACATTACAAGACATTACAACATCGAAAAATTACAAAAGTGGTGTTTGGCCTATAGTTGACTTTTGGTCAACTGTTGACTTTTTGGTCAAATAATTGACCAAAGTCAGACTACTATTCTAAGACCTATTTCTACTGAATTCCAACCATGCTACCTTCATTTTTCCAAAATCATGTCAAAACTCCAAATTTGAACTTCATGTCAAAACTCCAAACTGAACTCCATGTTACATAGCCAAGATCATGCCAAACCATCAGTAACATCATGAACAAAACATGCTGCCAAATCATAACATATCTGCAGCCATAGGCATCACCATCATCCAAACCAAACCTACATGGACATGAATGGAGAGGATATTATCAAAAGAGAAAACAAAACCTGCATTGCCTTAAAAAATGCATCAGACGTGTATCATTCATTCATATCAGAATCAGTTGAAATCAAGTGCATTCAAACTCAAGTCAAGCCAAAACATCATATTACAATCATACAAATTGCAAGCCTTAAAACAAACATATTGCAACAAGCAAAAGAAATAGGGAGCCTCAAGAAATGATCAAGCAAGGTAGTACCAAAAACATTTCAAAGTCAAGACTAATTCTAAGTTAAATAATCATTCAGTACAACCAAATCAAATACAATCCAACTCATGTCGTACTCAAAACCCAGTCATGATAAACATACATACATATCTCAAGTTAACATCCATTCCATCATGACCATAACAAACAGTTCAAGGCATACAGTTCAACATACATCATAATTATATCAATTTCATGCCAACACATCATTTTAATCCCAATCCAAACCTATTACTAACTTTCATTCAAACCCTAAACTAATTCAAAACCCCAACCAACTAAATAACTAGCATTAAAATTTTATAACTAATTTCAACAATCCATCAACTGGCCTAAAATCGACCCTAACTAACTTAACTTCACCAACTTAGCCAACCTCTTACTTCATTTCCCTCTCAAAATCCAATCTAACTAACATTCAAATAAATTGCTAACTAATTCATAACCGATTGATCTAAACCCTCCATCTATAACTAATTCCCTCTCATCCAATGGCTCACACTACTCAAGCCCTAAATGAATTCACAAACAAAAATTCTATATAAACCTCAATCACCTCCAACTTCAGGGTCACCTTCAAACATCATTTTCCATATTGTTTCATTCTCACTTTTGAATCATAACAACCATCATCTTCCACATTGATTCATTATCACTCTTCAACCCTCTTTGTTAGGTTTTAGTTTGTTGGATGCATTTTGGTAAAACAATATATTTAACAAGAAGTTGGAAAAGATGTTGAGACATGTTGCTACAACATTGCAGCCTGTGTTGTTTCTATTTCTAGAATATTTGTTTCTATTGTTCTAGAAGATTTATTTTTTTATTTATGGATCAAGCAGCGTATGGAAGATTGGATTCTCTGAAGATTTGTTTCAAAGTTGAAGAGATAACATAATATTTGATTTGCTTGATTGGATGTCAAAACCTTTTGCCTTGCATTCGAAGATTTGATTAGATTTGGTATGATATGGTTTAATTTGCATAAGGTTATAGCTAGATTGAATATCCAAGCCAAAGAGTTGTACTGGCTTATAAAAGGATGAGACTAACTCTAAGAAGACAACAAAGCTTGAAAAATAAGGAGAAGTTATTTTTGCAAGAGTCTTAGGGTTTGGGGAATCTTTTTAGAGTATTTTTTTGTATGTCACTCATGTATCATGTTGATACATAGAGTTTGACTTATTGTTCATTATTCATTATGATTCATTCATGAGCTTTTAAGAAAGAGTGTAATCTGTTTAATTGGAAGTATGTCTTATGTCAATTGTTATTGTTGTTTACAATCACAAGGGTATGATTTAGGCAAGTGATAGAGGGTTCTCATATATAGGAGTATCCTAGGTAGAAGTTCTATAAGGTAGTGATTAGGTGATAAGTTGTAAACTAGGATTGTTTAGCTTTGAACTGGTATTATTGGAAGGTTAGAATGGTAGCCTTTTTGAAATCCATTGAAGGTGTTTTCATGATTGGCTGCAACTGTGGTAAAACATACCTGGTTAATATTGTGTCATGCAAGCTGCATATGTGTGAAGCTAATACAGGTTCTGTAGTGAATGTGATGACCGATGTCATGACATCCGTGTGACAGCAGAAGCTGTTATTGTTTATTAAATGTTTTTCCTGATTTATCTCAATTATTAGTTTAGGAAACCTTTTATTGTGTGCTGAATATTTCATCCAGAAGATCATGCTGACAAACCATTTTGTAAACAACCAGATGGCGTGTAAATTAGGTTAACTTGGTTAACCCTAATTTGTTTCTAAAAGAAGCCCAAGGCCCAAAAGCTGCATATAAAAATACTACAATCCTAATTTGAAACGCAAACAGAAGATTTTATGTATTGTGAAGAACCGTAGTTCTGTAGCTGTCTCTTGTGATCCAAGCAATTGTCCTTGATGATTGCTTTGGAATAGGTTGTGTGTGTTTATTGTCACTCTAAGCTTTTAAGCATGAGTGTGTGTCTCTTGATTAAAGCTTTTAAGCAGATCAAGGTGTGTTTTTGAAGAGTGTCTTCTCTCTGTAATTGTTTATGTTTATGTGTAATCACTGTTGTGATTGAGGGGGAGTGAGTGGAGATACTCAGGTCTAGGAATAGGTTCGAATTGCATTGGGTAGGTTTTAAGTGAGGAGTTGTAAGCGGGGGAGTTTAACTCCGAATTAATTCTGCTTATATTGGATTCCCTCCCTGGCTTGGAAGCCCCCAGAGTAGGTTGTTTAAACCGAACTGGGTAAACAATTTTGTGTGTTCTTTATTGTTTTTATGTTGTTCTGTTATAATTATTTGTGCTGTGTAATTGTGGATGTCATAACATCCAGTAAGACATCGAGCGTGTGTTACTAGAATTTTCAATTGGCATCAGAGTAGGCACCCTGCCTGTTTTCATCTGGGTGAGATCTAGGGATAACAAAATTCTAGTACTATGGAGAAGGAACCGTTGGTGTTTGGGAATAGACCACCTATCCTGAATGGCTCTAACTATGACTACTGGAAACCTCGTATGATAGCAGTCATAAAGTCTATGGACAGCAAGGCCTGAAGAGTTGTGGAAAGCGGATGGAAACATCTTGAGAAGATTATGGAAGATGGAACCACTGTTCTAATTCCTAAAACTCAATGGGGAAAAACTAAAGAAGAGCTAGCTTTGGGCAATTCCAAGGCCCCAAGTGCCTCATTCAATGGGATTGACAAGAACATATCCAGGCTTGTGCAACACTGTGAGCTAGCTAAAGAAGCCTGGGATATCCTCAAAACAGCACATGAAGGCACATCCAAGGTAAAGATGTCGAGACTTCAAATCCTTATCACTAAGTTTGAAAATCTCAAGATGAAAGAGGATGAAACCATTTATTAATTCTATATGAATGTCCTTGAGATATCAAACAACTCAGGAGCCTTAGGAGAAAAAATGACTGAAGAAAAATTGGTAAGAAAGATCCTCAGATCACTGCCTAAGCGATTTGATATGAAGGTAACTGCCATAGAGGAAGCCCAAGACATCAGCAACATGAAGATGGACGAATTCATTGGGTCTCTACAAACCTTTGAGTCAAGCATCTGTGAGCCTGTTGAAAAGAAGAACTAAAGCACAACATTTGTCACCATTATAGGTAATGATTCGAGAAAAAACAATGGTGAAACTGATGAAAATTTATCAGAAGCCATAGCCATGCTTGGAAAACAATTCAAGGAACTTATTAAAAGGGTTGATCAGAAGTCCAGACCCAATGTCAAGAACACTTCCAATGACATCAGTCAGACTTATGACTCAAGCAGAAGATTCAAAGCTGAAGAAAAGGCAGATCAGGAAAGAGGGGTTCAATGTCACGCATGTGAAGGATATGGACACATTAGAGCTGAATGTCCCACCTACCTCAAAGAGCAAAAGAAAGGAATGTATGTCACCTGGTCTGATGAAGACTCAGATTCGGAAGAAGAAACCGCAAGACATGCCACAGTTCCAACAAGAATCTATGAATCTGATAATGATTCCAGTGATGATGAGCTAACCTTTGATGAACTTGCTACCTCATACAAGAAGCTGTGTATGAAGAATGCTGAAGTCTGCAAACAGGTGGAGAAGCAAGTGAAAATCATAAAAGAGCTAGAAATTGAGAAGAATATACATCTTGCAACCATAGATTCTCTCAGCAGTGAAGTAAGCAAGTTGAACTACAAACTTGATCAAATGACCAAGTCCTTCAAAATGCTGAACAATGGAACTAATACTCTAGAAGAAACTCTGGAGTCTGGACAAAGAACAGGAGACATATCCGGGGTAGGATTTGTGGCTAAAGAAGAACTCACCTCTGGGTTCAAAAGAGCAAAACTCAAGACCTGTGTGACTAACCAGATGTCAACTCCAATGTCACAACATCAAGACAGCATAAGAAGGAGGCACTTAAAGAAGAAATTTCAAAAATGGAGGTGTCATCACTGTCGAAGATTTGGTCACATAAAGCCATTCTGTTTTAGACTATTTGGATATCCAGATCAAATCCATCAAGCCAAATCTGAATATGATACATGTAACAGGAAGCAATCGGGGGTGGCTAAGAATGTTGCTCTAATAGCACACATCTCTCTAAGAATGCCCACCAAAGAAGATTGGTACCTTGACAGTGGCTGCTCAAATCATATGACTGGGAGCAAGAACTTACTAGTAAACCTCAAACTTGAGGGAACCCACTATGTGACTCTTGGTGATGGAGATATAAGTTAAAGGTGTTGGCAAGATAGAAGGTCAGGGAGTTCCTAATCTACATAATGTTTTTCTTGTACAAGGTCTGGCCGCAAATCTTATAAGCATTAGCCAACTATGTGATGAAGGACTCTATGTCAGGTTCACTAAAGAAGATTGCATTGTTACCAATAAATAAAACGAAGAAGTCATGAAAGGAATCAGATCTGAGAATAACTGTTATCTATGGGAGCCTAAAAATTCCAATTCTCTGACTACTTGTCCCATAGCCGAAGAAAAAGATCAAGAAAGAACTATCAAATTGAAAGTTCATGTTCCCAGAACAAGAATCCTGATAGAAGAAGTGGATGAGTCTGATGATGAGACTTATATTGAGGAACTCACCAGCGAAGAACTAGCTACTGGATACTCTGAGATGTGTCTACTAAATAGAGAATTAAGCAAGAGACTAACGATATATGGAAATGCCTATGCCCTGTTACAAGAAGAAAGAGTAAAACTCATGATGAACATTGTTGATCTAGAGGGAAAGGTGCAAGAAACAAAGAAGGTTAATCAAGAGACTCAACATCCAGGAAAACACACACCTGTCTCAGCCAAAAGATGTTATGAATGTGGAAAGTTAGGTCACCTGAGGTTCTCTTGCCCTAAAACTCAGCCATCTTCCAGAAGAAATACCCCTCAACAGGAAAACCTGACTAAGGAAGAGCCATCACAATGAAAGACATGTGTGAACGCTTATCACTTAAGTCATGACAAAAATGAGGAGGAGGCTGTAAAGAAAGCTGGAAGTTCTAGAAAAAGGAAATCTAGAAAAAACAAACATCCCAAAAAGGATAGGAGTTTTCCGATTGCAAACCAGAACAAAACAGTCATGAAAGATGTTGTTGAAGGAAGTGAGTCGACAGTCTCAGCAGAACATGTCAATGTCAAAACATATGTCTTAACATCAAAATTTGCTGAGAACTCAATTGTGCAAATTGAGACAAACAAAGCCTCTGGGATTGGTGAATGCTCTACAGTAAATATTCAAAAAACTCTTCAAAGGGAAATCATTGCTCAGAATCAAGTTTCAGGAGCTGTCAGAAGATTAGAGAAAATTTTAACAAAAGCACCTAATGACATCCGGACTAGAGATATGACAAGGGAATATCATCTGTTCAAGAAGGGCATTCCTCTGAACATTTTCCCAAGGAAGGTATCCATCAACAGTCAGGTTCACCTGAGAGAGGAGACACTAGGGATAGACCAAGTTTCAAGTTTCTGGATGGAAAGAGCACAGGACTCACAGCCAAACTTGAAAATTCAAGAAAGTAAGGAAAGGAGGATTCTTCTGATCACAACTGAAGATGAGAATCTGATGACAGCTATGATTCCTACAAATCTTTTGGGCTGGTCTAAACCGATCTGGATACACCAAAGTGTATCTCACCAGAATATAGAGTGGAATGTCATAAATATGCCCTACTACATCAAAAACTATGTGGAGGACAAACATAACCTTATGCAAAGGTCAACTACTGATCTAGGTATTATTAATAAGCTAGATGTGAAGATCCTCCTGGGTCACAACAGGATCCTTTAGCTAACATCCCACCATAATAACTCTAGTGTAATCACAAAGTACAATTTTTCCATAGAAAAAGGTTTAGAGCTAACTCACCTCATTGAGATGCCTCAACAATCTCTGTTCATCTCGCTCAAAACAATGTCTTGTCCACACAGGCATACAGAAGTGACTAATCCTGCAAGAATGAGAATGGTGCATGATGATTCTAACGAAAGTGACGAGAATGTTTCTAACAAAATCAATGACATTTTCACAAAAGCTATTGATGCTACACAGTCTGAAAACTTGCAAGGCAAGTTAGGACTCTGCGTCCTTGAGGAACCATAGAGTTCACAACAACAACAAAAAATACAGGGGGAGAAGACATTTTGTTGGCCTTGGCAACTTTTGTGGCCAAACAGGGGGAGAAGAAGTAATGTCACCCCAGAACAACAAGAATGGTGGTTGTGTGTGATCAACAATTTTAATATGCTTATTTTTGTGTTGATCTATTTGTGCTTGTGCTCCTCTTGTGGCTGCTGTCTGATTTGTTTAAGCAATGTGTGAATACTGGTCATGTATGCTGTCTGTATTGTATTAGCTTGTCTTGATTGTGTTTTGGTTACTGTCCGCTGAAAGTATTGCTCTGATATGGTGTGACAGGTTGTTTTAGCCAAAAATTTGCCAAAGGGGGAGATTGAAGGTGTTTTCATGATTGGCTGCATCTGTGGTAAAACATACTTGGTTAATATTGTGTTATGCAAGCTGCATATGTGTGAAGCTAATACAGGTTCTGTAGTGAATGTCATGACCGATGTCATGACATCCGTGTGTGACAGCGGAAGCTGTTATTGTTTATTAAATGTGTTTCTTGATTTCTCTCAATTATCAGTTTAGGAAACCTTTTATTGTGTGCTGAATATTTCGTCCAGAAGATCATGCTGACAGCACATTTTGTAAACAACCAGATGGTGTGTAAATTAGGTTAATTTGGTTAACCCTAATTTGTTTCTAAAAGAAGCCCAAGGCCCAAGAGCTGCATATAAAAAGACTGCAATCCTAATTTGGAACGCTGACAGAAGATTTTGTGTATTGTGAAGAACCGTAGTTCTGTAGCTGTCTCTTGTGATCCAAACAATTGTCCTTGATGATTGCTTTGGAATAGGTTGTGTGTGTTTATTGTCACTCTAAGCTTTTAAGCACGAGTGTGTGTGTTATACCCCAAAATTTGCCCACATATTTTTCAAGAAAACTCCAATCTGAAAATTAAGGGTCTCATATAATCATGGATTTTTTATTTCAACAAATATCCTGACATATGAAATACTTAGTTTTTAGAATTTTTCTTATACAGTAATTTGGCTTGCAGTTGAATTTATTCTTACGCAAACGCCAAATACTGTTTACTACTTCACACATGCTATTTATTTATTTACAGATAAATAGTACTGACACAATTGGTACAGAGTTAAATCTTTTTGCAGGCGCAGAATCAGGAAACTCATACTGTACTGGTAACAGTAAATATTAGTTATTTATTATGTCTGTGTTTTTCTAACAAGTCATGTAAATAACTTTCATTTTTCAAACAAAAACAAAAAAAACAATAAAAAAGAAAATTAACTTTGACTGTTGATTTTTCACTCTAACTGCTACATCAATACCTGAACAGTCAGTTGACAGCCAAACTGCTGGCAGTACAATTCTCAGTGTTTTGTACCATCAATCAAATCAATCTTTCACAATTCAAAATTCCAAGATCTTTTGTGCTAGAAGTCTTCTGAATATCACGCGATTAGCAGAGACTCAACACTGCACAAAAATCAGGTACGCTTAACTGTCTCCTACACAAACAGTCCCTAATCAGGGTTTTTCTTGTTTTTACAGGAGCAACAAGTTTTTGAGAGCTCAAATGGATTTCATACACATCCATATATCTCAAAGTACCATCATACAAATTTTCAAACTTCAATTCACTCAGACGCACCGTCAGCAGCTCAAACAGTCAACAGACGACCCGTTTGACCAAAAAAGTCAACAGACAGTCAAAAATGAAATTTTTTGTCAAAGTCCATATTTTGTCAAAGGATTCATCATTTGATCATTGGATGATCATAATTCATCAAGGAAAGATCAAAAATCAACAAAACCCTAAGATTCAAAATTAGGGTTTTTGCCTGAAAAGTCAACTCAACTTTGACTGATCATAACTCTCTCATCCTTCATCCAAAAAATTCAAACCAAAGCTTGTTTTGAAGGAAATTCAATTATCTTTCAAATGCCATTGATCCCATGGTCATTGGATTCACCATTTGAAAAATATGACCAAAGACATTACAGGTCATTTTCAAAGTCAACAAAAAGACACTTTTTTCAAAAGGACACACAAGGAGCTTCAAAAATCATTTTGACATGAGACCAAAGACATTGGTTAGAGGACTCTTTGAGGTTTCTAAAAAGTGCAAGATCTCCTTCATATGACAAAAATTGAAGGATTTACACCTTGTTGAAGTTGGCTAAATTTTGGGAAAATACATGAAATCAACATTGTTCAAAAATGCATTTTTTCCAAATGGGGCCAAGTTTTCAGCATTCAAACATCATTTCCATGATGTAATGGGCCTCCCACGACCAAGACTAAGCCCATACCTTTTTTTATCCATTTTTGCATGATTTTATCTTACTTTAAGATTAAAATTAAAAGGAAAATGCATGGATAAATGGTAGCTTACAATCTAAGCATGACTCACCCAAGGAACCTTCAATTTTCTGCAGAGGATTGGTGCACAAGGCAAGAGCATTGAATGGAGTCAAGACTTGGTCAAAAATTCAAGGTTTTTAATATTTAAAAACCAAGTTTTCAACAAAGGCAACTAGCTGCAAGTTAGCTTCAATTGTAAGCACACATAGCTTATAAATAAGCTATCATAGTTCAGCAAAGAAAGGGAGACGAGTTCAGAAGCATCCCTAAGCATATAGCATACTTGTAACCACTTGTAATTTTCAAAGAAACTTAAAATTCGAATTTTAAGTTTCAGTCCATTTCAATATAAAATAAACATTCAAACATCATCTCTGAGCTACACTGAATCAATTCCAATCATTTCCAACTCATAAACTTCACTGAATCGAGCTATATAAAGCCACGGTTTGTTCAAACTAAAACCAACTTATATCTCATAACTCACGCACATTTAACAAGATGTAGATGCATAATTGTGTTTGGTTTGAAGCTCTGGTCGTTTCTGGAGCTTCAATTGGACTTTAATGACTGTTTGTAGCATATACCATTTTAGGGTTTGCTTAGTTCAAAATTAGGGTTTTTCATTAGGGCCAAAATTAAGCAAAATTAAGGACATGGTTAAACTCAGCGGAACAAGACGAATCGAATGGCACCATTGCGCCAAATTTCTATGCTTGTTTGACCCTATTCGTAATTTTGCAGGTTTGAGGTTCATCAACTACAGCGCTTGTTTCATAAAAACACTGTAAAAGCTCTTGTCTGAAGGTTGAAGACGATGAGGTGTCTCCACCTCATTGGACAGTCAGCGCGCGTACTTTTTTTAAATTCTCTCTGATTCTGTGCCTTGCAGTTCTATCTTCCACCACGTGCCTCAATTTCTGGACCCTCTGATTTCATTTAATGAATCATCCAATGATCCAGATCACGCATGCACACCATGCTCCCTCACAAATTACCACACAGGATCAGTATCCTTTTATTTTCTATTTTATTTTCTATTTTATTTAATTTCTTTGCTAAATTAATTAAAAATAGTTTTAAAAATCCAAAAAATACACAAAAAATATTTTTAGACTTCTAAAATAATATATTATTTTCTGAAATAAAAATATTTTATTTTCTTCAAGATTTCAATATTTTGCATAATTAATTAGTATATATTTATATATTTGCTTTTTAATTATTCTAACCAATCAAAAAATCATAAAAAAAATTGTTCTTTGTGATAAATATTGTTTATATATTATAAACTAATTTTGTACATATTTTGAATAATTTTCTTTTTTAAGTTTTAATTATTTGTATAATTATTTACATAATTATGTTTTGATTAACTTAAATCAATTTCAAAAAACCCAAAAAATTAGTTTTGTTTTAAAATTAATTGACAAATATTTTTGTACATATTTTTGAACTTATTTCTAGGTTTAAATCTATTTTCATCTTTTTTCTTTATTTTAATTTAATTAATTATGCATTAATTATAATTAAAATAAATCATAAAAAAAAATCCAAAAACATGCCTTTTATTTTTCTTGCAATTTAAAATTCCTAGATAAATGTATAGGATGTCAAATTCATGTAAATAGGCTAGTTTACATTTCCCGCCCAATCGATGTAATAGCGTAGATTTACTTTCCGCACTTTACATTTCCGCATTTTAATTTCCAGCAAATATAAACTGCGTGTATGTCAAAGATAAAATTGAACCGTTAGATCACTAACTTCAAAGATAAATATCTGAATCCAATCACAATCACACTTGCACCTCTTCAGGTAATCCCTTTCATTTCTTTCAAAATCAAAGTCAAATTCTACTGTTTTGAGTACAAAATCGAACCTTGCTTTTATATCCGGTGAAAGGATAGATTTTTAAAGGAAATAGGATAAAGACCTTACAACTCAGGGTAGACCTCCTAGTTTGCTTGCTCAAATCAAAACAAACAAAATTCTCATACACTGTTGATTTTTCAAAACTTTCAAAAAGACAATACTTTGTATACATCCAAACACGGGTTATTACAAAGTTAACGTTCTTTCCAAAACATCTTTCGAAAGATAAACAAGCATTTTGTATACATCCACACACGGATCATTACAAAATTCAATTTACAAAGGTATTTGAAACCACATATGAGCAATTTCAGAGCAATTGAAAAGTGATCGAAAAACAAGTGAGCTAAGCAAACTTAAGAGCCCATGGATAACCATGGATACAAAGGGTGCTAACACCTTCCCTTTGTATAACCTACCCCCTTACCCAGAATTTCTTAAAGGTCTTTTTTCTGTTTCTTTTATAAACCTTTCCTTAATTGGATAAAATAAAAGGTCGGTGGCGACTCTGTGATATTTTCAAAAATGCGAAAGCATTAAGCGACAAAAAAGAGTCAGTTCACGTATCTCTACAGAACAGAGGTATGGCCCGGTATTAAAAAAAATCGGAGGTCCACAGAACTGGCGACTCTGCTGGGGAATACTTTCAAAAAAAACAAAATGTTTTCAAAAGGGGTTACCTTAAGAGAATAGATCACTTCGATGTTTTCAATTGATTGACTTGATTGCTCTATTTTTCAAAGGTTTGTTTGGGTATTTTGCTTGTGTGAAAGATTCTAACCCGAATCTCGAGATACCTTAAGTATATGACAATAGACCAAGGAAACTGTACGGCATGTACCGATACGGTTGATCTGGTAGTCATCGTTAGTGCGATACTTTGGTTTATACTGATGTCCCTTGAAAACGATCAAGGAGTATATTAGGCTTCCGAAATGTCATTAAACACTAATTTGTCTTAGAACCTTTTTAGTTGAACTTGACTTGTGGCCTTTTAAGTGGCTAGCTTTGAAATTGATCGAAGTTAGTTATCCTCGAGGAATATTTTGATCGGCCGCTCGAGCGCCGTATTGAGTGTTAGAACAAGATTTGTTCTTATCAATTATCTTAGTTTTGATGATAACAATAATATGAATTTTGCTTAAGATAATATGGTACTCTAATCCAATGCAATTTCCCTTTCAGGAAATATATAAAGAGTACGCATAATTCAGCGCTCAGAAGTTGTGTCTCAAATGGTTCAGCGTGCAACATCAGAACATGGTCTGGCAAGACATCAGAAGATGGTCGAAGCAGAATCAGAACATGGGTCTATGGAAGCATCAGAAGAACATGAGATCAGAAGCACTGAAGATCAGAAGATGGTATCACGCTCAGTAGCACTTAAAGGTCAGAAGATCAGAAGATGCTATGCACCAAGCTGTTTGACTCTGATGATATTCAAACGTCATATTCACAAACATCAGATCAGAAGGAAGTACACGTGGCAGACTACGCTGACTGACAAAAGGAACGTTAAAGCTACTAAAGGCTACGTCAGTAGACACAGCGTGAACAAGGCTCGAGGTAGTTGACAAAAGCGTATAACATTAAATGCAAAGCTGTACGGAACACACAAAGCATTAAATGCATTCAACGGTCATCTTCTCAACGCCTATAAATATGAAGTTCTGATGAGAAGCAAGGTTAACGATTTCGCACCAATACAATTCAAATTAACTTGCTGAAACGCTGTTCAAATCTAAACTCAGAATCTTCATCTTCATCAAAGCTCACTACATTGCTGTTGTAATATCTTAGTGAGATTAAGCTTAAATTGTAAGAGAAATATCACAGTTGTGATTATCGCTTTTTAGAAGCATTTGTAAACTCTTGAATTGATTACATTAAGTTGTAAGGAACTAGAGTGATCAGTTGATCAGTATACTCTAGGAAGTCTTAGCAGTTAGCTGAGCAGGAAGTCTTGGCAGTTAGCTGAGCAGGAAGTCTTGGCAGTTGGCTGAGCAGGAAGTCTTGGCAGTTGGCTGAGCAGGAAGTCTTGGCAGTTGGCTGAGCAGAAAGTCTTAGGAGTGAACTAAGCCTAGAGTGATCGTGTTGATCAGTAGACTCTAGAAAAGTCTTAGGAGTGAACTAAGCAGTTGTTCCTGGAGTGATCAGGTTGTGATCAGAAGACTCTGGAAGACTTAGTTGCGGCTAAGTGGAAAACCATTGTAATCCGTGCGATTAGTGGATTAAATCCTCAGTTGAGGTAAATCATCTCTGCGGGGGTGGACTGGAGTAGCTTCGTTAACAGCGAACCAGGATAAAAATAATTGTGCAATTTATTTTTATCGTCCAAGTTTTAAAGTCACACTTATTCAATCCCCCCCTTTCTAAGTGTTTTTCTATCCTTCAATTGGATCAGAGCGCCGGTTCTAAGGTGCAAGCACTTAACCGTGTTTAGAAAAGATTCAGGAAGAGAAAAACGCTTCATTTAAAAGATGGTTGACGAAAGTGAAAGGACTATACCTACACCTGCATCTACATCTGGCTCTGCTGAGCAATACAACGGTAACAATGGTTATACTAGACCGCCGGTATTTGATGGTGAAAACTTTGAATACTGGAAAGATAAACTGGAAAGTTACTTTCTGGGTCTAGATGGTGATCTATGGGATCTTCTGATGGATGGTTACAAACATCCAGTAAATGCCAGAGGCGTGAAGCTGTCAAGGCAAGAAATGAATGATGATCAAAAGAAGCTTTTCAGGAATCATCATAAATGTAGAACTGTTTTGCTGAATGCTATCTCTCATGCTGAGTATGAGAAGATATCTAACAGGGAAACGGCCTATGACATATATGAGTCCTTGAAAATGACTCATGAAGGAAATGCTCAAGTCAAGGAGACAAAAGCTCTTGCCTTAATCCAGAAGTATGAAGCCTTCAAGATGGAGGATGATGAAGACATTGAAAAGATGTTTTCGAGATTTCAAACTCTGACTGCTGGATTGAGAGTTCTTGACAAAGGATACACCAAGGCTGATCATGTGAAGAAGATCATCAGAAGCTTACCCAGAAGATGGGGTCCTATGGTGACTGCATTCAAGATTGCAAAGAATCTGAATGAAGTTTCTCTGGAAGAGCTTATCAGTGCCTTGAGAAGCCATGAGATTGAGCTGGACGCAAATGAGCCTCAAAAGAAAGGTAAGTCTATTGCATTAAAATCTAATATCAAGAAATGCACTAACGCTTTTCAGGCTAGAGAAGAAGATCCTGAAGAATCAGAATCTGAAGAAGAAGATGAACTGTCCATGATTTCCAGAAGGCTAAATCAACTCTGGAAGACCAAGCAAAGGAAGTTCAGAGGCTTCAGAAGTTCAAGGAAATTTGAACGTGGAGAATCTTCTGATGAAAGAAGATTTGACAAGAAGAAGGTCATGTGCTATGAATGCAATGAGCCTGGACACTACAAGAATGAATGTCCAAATCTTCAGAAGGAAAGTCCCAAGAAAAAGTTTCATAAGAAGAAAGGTCTTATGGCAACCTGGGATGAGTCAGAAGATGATTCAGAAGATGAGCAGGCCAACTGTGCGCTGATGGCGACAGAAGATGACGGATCAGAATCTACATCAGAATCAGATTCTGAAGAGGTATTTTCTGAACTTACTAGAGATGAGTTAGTTTCCGGTCTAACTGAACTTCTGGAACTCAAGTCTCAGATTAGTCTCAAATACAAAAAGCTGAAAAAGCAATTTGAATTTGAAACAAAGAAGCTTGAGCTGGAGAATTCTGAATTAAAAGAAAAACTTTTAAAATTATCCAATAATGTTGGATCTCCTTCTAATTCAGAAAAATCCACTCCCAGTCTAAACCATATTCTGAAAGAATATGATTTAAGTTTCAGAAAGTTCTTATCTAGAAGTATTGGCAGAAGTCAGCTAGCTTCTATGATATATGCTGTGTCTGGAAACAAAAGAGTTGGCATTGGTTATGAGGGTGAAACCCCATACAAACTTGAACCTGTTGATGAAATGAAAATTACATACAAGCCATTGTATGATCAGTTCAAGTATGGCCACTCTCATGATATTAGGCACACCTCACATGCACAAAGTTTTCACATAACACACACTAAGAAGCATGTGACACAACCTAGGAAATATCATGAAACTCGCATTAAGAATTATCATGCTGTTCCTCCTATTGCTTATAATGTAAAACCCAAGTTCAATCAGAACTTGAGGAAATCTAACAAGAAAGGACCCAAGAAAATGTGGGTACCTAAGGATAAGATTATTCCTATTGCAGATATCCTTGGCTGCAAGAAGGACAAAGCACAACATGTCATGGTACCTGGACTCTGGATGCTCGCGACACATGACAGGAAGAAGGTCTATGTTCCAAGACCTGGTGCTTAAGTCTGGAGGAGAAGTCAAGTTCGGAGGAGATCAGAAGGGCAAGATAATTGGCTCTGGAACTATAAAGTCTGGTAACTCTCCTTCCATTTCTAATGTACTTCTTGTAGAAGGATTAACTCATAACCTTTTATCTATCAGTCAATTAAGTGACAATGGTTATGATATAATCTTTAATCAAGAGTCTTGCAAGGCTGTAAATCAGAAGGATGGCTCAATCCTATTTACAGGCAAGAGGAAGAACAACATTTATAAGATAGATCTGCAAGATCTTATGAGTCAGAAGGTGACTTGTCTTATGTCTGTTTCTGAAGAGCAGTGGGTCTGGCACAGAAGATTAGGTCATGCTAGTTTGAGAAAGATCTCTCAGATTAACAAACTGAATCTTGTCAGAGGACTCCCTAATCTGAAATTCCAATCAGATGCTCTTTGTGAAGCATGTCAGAAGGGCAAGTTCTCCAAACCTGCATTCAAGTCTAAGAATGTTGTTTCTACCTCAAGGCCATTAGAACTCTTGCACATTGATCTGTTTGGCCCAGTCAAAACAGCATCTGTCAGAGGAAAGAAATATGGATTAGTCATCGTAGATGATTATAGCCGCTGGACATGGGTAAAATTCTTAAAACACAAGGATGAGACTCATTCAGCGTTCTTTGATTTCTGCATTCAGATTCAATCTGAAAAAGAGTGTAAAATCATAAAGGTCAGAAGTGATCATGGTGGTGAATTTGAGAACAAATCCTTTGAAGAATTCTTCAAAGAAAATGGTATTGCCCATGATTTCTCTTGTCCTAGAACTCCACAGCAAAATGGGGTTGTAGAACGAAAGAATAGGACTCTGCAAGAAATGGCCAGAACCATGATCAATGAAACCAATATGGCTAAGCATTTCTGGGCAGAAGCAATAAACACTGCATGTTATATTCAGAATAGAATCTCTATCAGACCTATTCTTAATAAGACTCCCTATGAATTGTGGAAGAATAAAAAGCCCAACATTTCATATTTCCATCCTTTTGGATGTGTGTGCTTTATTCTTAACACTAAAGATCATCTTGGTAAGTTTGATTCCAAAGCTCAAAAGTGTTTCCTTCTTGGATATTCTGAACGCTCAAAAGGCTACAGAGTATACAATACTGAAACATTGGTTGTAGAAGAATCAATCAATATCAGGTTTGATGATAAGCTTGGTTCTGAAAAACCAAAGCAAGTTGATAATTTTGCAGGTTGTGATATTGACATATCAGAAGTTGTCGAGCCAAGAAGCAACGCATCAGAAGCAGAGCTTCTCAGAAGCAAAGAATCTGAAGATCAAGTATCAGCTTCTCTGGAGGATCTAAGTATTTCTGAAGAACCATCTGTCAGAAGATCATCCAGACTCATCTCTAGTCATTCAGAAGATGTCATTCTTGGAAAGAAGGATGATCCAATCAGAACAAGAGCATTCCTTAGGAACAATGCAGACTGTCAATTAGGTCTTGTATCTTTGATCGAGCCAACTTCTGTTGATCATGCTCTAGAAGATCCAGACTGGATAATTGCTATGCAAGAAGAACTAAATCAGTTCACAAGGAATGATGTTTGGGATCTTGTTCCTAGACCAGATGGATTCAATATAATTGGTACAAAATGGGTCTTCAGAAACAAGCTTAGTGAGAAAGGTGAAGTGGTAAGGAACAAAGCCAGACTGGTGGCTCAGGGTTATAGTCAGCAAGAAGGGATTGACTACACAGAAACCTTTGCACCAGTGGCCAGGTTAGAGTCTATTCGTCTATTAATTTCTTTTGCCACTCAACATAACATCACTCTCTATCAGATGGATGTTAAGAGTGCCTTCTTAAATGGTTATATAGATGAAGAAGTTTATGTCCATCAACCTCCTGGTTTTGAAGACTCTATGTCTCCTAATCATGTTTTTAAACTTAAGAAATCATTGTATGGATTGAAACAGGCTCCCAGAGCTTGGTATGAACGCTTAAGTTCTTTCCTTCTAGATAATGGTTTCACTAGAGGAAAAGTGGACACTACTCTCTTTTGTAAAACCTTTGAAAAGGATATTTTAATTTGTCAAATATATGTAGATGATATTATTTTTGGAACATCTAATGCTACACTTGGAAAGGAGTTTGCTAAGTCTATGCAGGCTGAGTTTGAAATGAGCATGATGGGAGAACTCAAGTATTTCCTTGGAATACAAATAAATCAAACATCAGAAGGAACGTATGTTCACCAAACCAAGTATGTGAAGGAACTTCTGAAGAAGTTTAATCTTCTAGACTGCAAAGAAGCCAAAACTCCTATGCATCCAACATGCATCCTAGGTAAGGATGAGGTAAGTAAGAAGGTAGATCAGAAGCTATACAGAGGTATGATTGGATCTCTTCTATATCTGACTGCTTCTAGACCTGACATTCTGTTCAGTGTTTGTTTGTGTGCTAGATTCCAATCAGATCCTAGAGAATCTCATTTAACTGCTGTTAAGAGAATTCTAAGGTATCTGAAAGGTACTACTAATGTTGGTTTAGTTTACAGAAAATCTAAAGAATACAACTTAGTAGGATTCTGCGATGCTGATTATGCTGGAGACAGAATTGAAAGAAAAAGTACTTCAGGAAGTTGCCAATTTCTTGGAAGTCACTTAATCTCCTGGTACAGCAAGAAGCAAGCAACCATTGCTCTATCAACCACAGAAGCAGAATATGTCGCAGCTGCTGGTTGTAGCACACAGATGCTCTGGATGAAAAGTCAGTTAGAAGATTATCAGATATTTGAGAGTAACATTCCTATATTCTGTGATAATACTTCTGCTATATGTTTATCTAAGAATCCTATTCTTCATTCAAAAGCTAAACATATTGAGATAAAACATCATTTCATAAGGGACTATGTTCAGAAGGGTGTTATATCTTTAAACTTTGTTGATACAGACCATCAATGGGCTGATATCTTTACAAAACCCCTGGCTGAAGATAGGTTTAAGTTCATTCTGAAGAACATCAGTATGGATTTATGCCCAGAATGAGAAGATGAGAATTTCTCATATATGAGTATCTTCTGAAATGAATGTGGAACATTTTTTTAATCAGAAGTTCTGATTGAATTCGTTTAGAAATTATGATTCGGTTATTACTAACGTTTCATTGTCTAAGTTGATTCAGAACCTCTTTTAAAGCAAAATAGTTGTTACGCTTTATCTCGGGATGGTAAACCTGTCGTTACTATTCATGGATAAGCGCGCGTGCAGTTGAAGGGACGCCGACCATAGGTAACTGTGCTAGTCACCTCATTCGTCTTTATTATCTCTCCTCACGTCACGTAACATTAAATGCTTTTCATCATTCGTTTCATTTTATTTTCCTTTAAATACTCTTCAAAATGGTTTTCGGTTTCCTATCTCCTTGTTTCCCTCTTAAAGATTGTCTCTCCCTCTCTTCCTTATCAAACCCTACCTGTTCATTTTTTTTGCAACCCAACATGAATTCTTCTTCAAGACTCAGCTTCCTCTGATTTTTCCTCTCCCTTAATCTCTTCTGAAGACATCTCTGCATCTTCACCCGCTGAGGATGTTGTCTCTGGAAAAGGTGGTGGAAGATCTGCTGCAGGACCAAGTCTCCCTGATCCCTCGCCTGAAAGCCCTAGAAGCAGTCAATGAGGCGTTTCATTCCGTCATGGCATGCTGGCACAGACGTGGTCTTAGCTAGGGTCCTAGGATTTGGTCTTAGTAGTTTTCTTTTTCTTTGTTGCACAACTTTTTGTAATATCTTTTGTTGATCAATGAAAAGTTTCCTTGTGTTATACATTCCAGTAATTTTTTTCTTTTGTCGTTTTATACATCTGAATCTTTTTAAATATTCTTTTTGATGTTATGACAAAAAGGGGGAGAAAGATAAATGATAAATGATTTGATTAAATCTATCAGTTGCTGGGTAAAGGCTCCCACACATTCACTAACAAGAACTGCAAGTTCTATATGGTTTAAGTGTTTTGCAGGTACAGAGAAGTGAAGTGAATCTTCAAAGCAAACACTAGAAGCAAAACCATGGAAACTGAAGCAAGCTGAGTGCTGTCAAGCTTCAGAGATCAGAAGCAAGAAAGAAGAATGAATCAGAAGCACTGATAATAGAATTTGAATATCATTGTCTATCCTGTTATGACAAAATTCTATTTGCCCTGATACATATAATGTTATGGCTCTGATACATTATTTGCTCTGATACATGTTTTTAAGCCTAAAATGCTCTGATACATTTGGCTCTGATACATATCATGTATTTGAATATACATTTTATGTTCTAACTCGTTCATGCTGACTTTTGTCGTTTAGTTTTTGTTCTGTAACATTTCAGGATGTAGAGATGCTCAGATGATGCTCTGGTACATTCAACAATGTTCTGATACAAAACTAGCATGAAGTGATGTTGGTAGACATTCAAAGTTCTGAAGCTATCCGAGGGAAGCAGAAATCAGAAGATGTGAATGTTCTAAAAGATCCAGTAATTCAAGTTCTGAAGCTGTCCTGAATGGAAGCAGAAGTCAGAAGCTGTGAATGTTCTGAAGATCAAAGAAATTCAAGTTCTGAAGCTGTCCTGAATGGAAGCAGAAGTCAGAAGCTGTGAATGTTCTGAAGATCAAAGAAATTCAAGTTCTGAAGCTGTCCAATGGAAGCAGAAGTCAGAAGCTATGAATTCTCTGAAGGCAGAAGCTCATATGATCGTCTCTACCGAAATAATCAGGGAAGTCTTTTATTAAAGTTCTTCGAGTATTTATTTCAGGGGGAGATTATTTATCTCAGGGGGAGATTGTTAATCTCAGGGGGAGACATATTCATATGCTTATGCTATAGCTGTGTAATTTGTCTTTTGCCGTCTACTCTTTCTGATCGCAAATTCATATCATTTATATATGTTTTTGTCATCATCAAAAAGGGGGAGATTGTTAGAACAAGATTTGTTCTTATCAATTATCTTAGTTTTGATGATAACAATAATATGAATTTTGCTTAAGATAATATGGTACTCTAATCCAATGCAATTTCCCTTTCAGGAAATATATAAAGAGTACGCATAATTCAGCGCTCAGAAGTTGTGTCTCAAATGGTTCAGCGTGCAACATCAGAACATGGTCTGGCAAGACATCAGAAGATGGTCGAAGCAGAATCAGAACATGGGTCTATGGAAGCATCAGAAGAACATGAGATCAGAAGCACTGAAGATCAGAAGATGGTATCACGCTCAGTAGCACTTCAAGGTCAGAAGATCAGAAGATGCTATGCACCAAGCTGTTTGACTCTGATGATATTCAAACGTCATATTCACAAACATCAGATCAGAAGGAAGTACACGTGGCAGACTACGCTGACTGACAAAAGGAACGTTAAAGCTACTAAAGGCTACGTCAGTAGACACAGCGTGAACAAGGCTCGAGGTAGTTGACAAAAGCGTATAACATTAAATGCAAAGCTGTACGGAACACGCAAAGCATTAAATGCATTCAACGGTCATCTTCTCAACGCCTATAAATATGAAGTTCTGATGAGAAGCAAGGTTAACGATTTCGCACCAATACAATTCAAATTAACTTGCTGAAACGCTGTTCAAATCTAAACTCAGAATCTTCATCTTCATCAAAGCTCACTACATTGCTGTTGTAATATCTTAGTGAGATTAAGCTTAAATTGTAAGAGAAATATCACAGTTGTGATTATCGCTTTTTAGAAGCATTTGTAAACTCTTGAATTGATTACATTAAGTTGTAAGGAACTAGAGTGATCAGTTGATCAGTATACTCTAGGAAGTCTTAGCAGTTAGCTGAGCAGGAAGTCTTGGCAGTTAGCTGAGCAGGAAGTCTTGGCAGTTGGCTGAGCAGGAAGTCTTGGCAGTTGGCTGAGCAGGAAGTCTTGGCAGTTGGCTGAGCAGAAAGTCTTAGGAGTGAACTAAGCCTAGAGTGATCGTGTTGATCAGTAGACTCTAGAAAAGTCTTAGGAGTGAACTAAGCAGTTGTTCCTGGAGTGATCAGGTTGTGATCAGAAGACTCTGGAAGACTTAGTTGCGGCTAAGTGGAAAACCATTGTAATCCGTGCGATTAGTGGATTAAATCCTCAGTTGAGGTAAATCATCTCTGCGGGGGTGGACTGGAGTAGCTTCGTTAACAGCGAACCAGGATAAAAATAATTGTGCAATTTATTTTTATCGTCCAAGTTTTAAAGTCACACTTATTCAATCCCCCCCTTTCTAAGTGTTTTTCTATCCTTCATTGAGATGTTACTTCCAAGGATCATAGAACCCGAATCCAATTCTAGGACAGGTTTTAACCAACACAACTTCAGTGGGGAGGGTATCACCTATCAGCTCCATGCAAGCCTTTAAACCTAAGGCTATTGTTTGATTTGTTTTTGTGTGCCACATGTTTGCATCATAAGCATATCATTTTTTGCACCAAACACTTCAAGGATCAAAGAGTTTACCTTTGTTTTTGCAGGTAATGGCTCCCGCCACCAAAGATTACATCCGAATCAACATCTCAACGGTACCATCTGAACTAAAAGACTTAGTGTCAGAATTCCCCAGGAATGTTCAATTCACTGAAAAGCATGGTCACCTACTCCATTTGGTTACCTCAAAATTTGAAGAAGACATGATACGGGTCCTGTTCCAGTTCTTTGACCCTGAACATCATTGCTTTACCTTTCCTGATTACCAGTTGGTACCCACTTTGGAAGAATTCTCTGAACTAATGGGATTGCCTGTTCGAAATCAATTACCTTTCACTGGTTTAGAAAGGACTCCAAAACCTGAAGTCATTGCTGCTGCTTTACATCTGCGGAAATCAGAAATCGAGTCCAATTGGGAAACAAAAAGTGGAGTTAAGGGTTTACTTGCCAAGTTCTTGTTGGAAAAGGCTCGACTACTGCTAGAAAACAAAAGTTATCCAGCTTTTGAGGAAGTTATGGCACTTTTGATCTATGGGTTGGTTTTATTCCCAAATCCCGACCAGTTCATAAGTGTACACATCATCAACCTTTTCCTAATCCGTAACCCGGTACCAACATTGCTGGGAGACATTCTACATTCTCTACACACTCGTACCATGAAGAAACGAGGAACTCTCATGTGCTGTATACCACTACTGGCTAGGTGGTTTACATTTCATCTTCCCCGATCAGTGTTGAGAAATGAACAAAGAATGCATTGGTCTCGCAGGATTATGTCTTTGTCTCATTCAGATATCCGGTGGAACAACTTCTTCCAAAGAGACATTACTATCATTGATCATTGTGGAGAGTACCCTAATGTGCCACTCCTTGGCATCAAAGGAGGTATCACTTACAATCCCTCTTTAGCTCTACGCCAATTCGGATATGCAAGGAGCAACGGTCCTCATGACATGATTATCCATGGCATTGTGTTTGATTACGAGAATGATTCTCATAGACACCGACGAAGGTTCATACATGCATGGGGCAGTGTCTATAGAATAGAAAGCAAAACTCTGGGGCAATGGAACTCTATTCCTATGGAACCCTACCTCAGATGGGTCCGCACTCATGCTCAGAAACTCCTTATGCCATATCCCGCTGTTCTACCTGTGACTATTGAACCAGAGGTCGAAGGATATGAACCTCAAGTTATTCTACACCCGGACATGCCAACTGACCTAGAAGAGTTGCAAAAATCTTGGGTTCAACTCAAAGAGGAAAGAGACACCTTCAAATCATACTGTCAGGACTATGAGAGAAGGATATTGGAGCTCACCGGACAGCTTCAAGAAGAACAGCAGATCAACACATTCCTGGGGGCAAAGAGAAAGCGTCCACGGGAGACCTGAAGGATCATTTATTTTATTTCTGTCTTGTAAGCCCAAATGAGGTAAAAAAAAAAGAAGCAAAAAAAAAGAGAAATAAATTGATTAACTAACGTTTGTTTCTTCTTTAACAAATCTAAACTCTAAGATCCTTGAAACATTGCACACACATTTCACTTCATGCATTGCATATACATTTCATACATTGCATTCATATACATTGCATATACATTTCATACATTGCATACACATGGCATCCAGTCATACACATTTCATAACAGGTTCTCATGACGGATTTCTCATCTCCTCGCTGTTTATTTCAGTCAGAAGAGATGGAATCCGAGACAAGCATCAAGAATCTCGAAGCACAGAATGCCCAAGTTCAAGTGGCAATTCTGGAACTGGCAAAGGGGCAGCAAGAACTGAAAGCCCTGATAATCAAGAAGAAAAAGAAGCCTAAAGGATCTGTAGGTGTAAGTCACCTGAGAAGAAAGATCAAAATTCCAGTCAAAAAGTTCACAAAGCCACCGATCCTTGAAACAGTCGGTGATGATGAACAAGAAGACAATCAAAGCAACCAGGGTTCTGCTAAACCCTCTCTCTCTTCAAATGAAGAAAATGATCATTCTGGGGACGAACCGGATAATGAAAAATACCAACAGCTGGAGGACCGTATGAAAGCTATGGAGATACAAAAAATACCTGGCTTAGATTTCAATGATCTAGGGCTCATCTCGGATGTTGTTATCCCTCCAAAATTCAAAGTTCCTGTCTTTGCAAAATATGATGGAGTTTCTTGCCCGAAACTACATCTGAGATCCTATGTAAGGAAGATACAACCTCATACAACGGATAACAAATTGTGGATTCACTTCTTCCAAGAAAGTCTGTCGGGTACACAACTCGAGTGGTACTACCAGTTGGAAAATACCAAGGTTCATACTTGGGAAGAATTAGCTGCTGCTTTTTACAAACAGTACCAATACAATGCTGATCTTGCGCCAACCCGTACTCAACTAAGGGGCATGTCTATGGGACCAAAAGAAAGTTTTAAAGGATATGCACAAAAGTGGAGAGATATGGCTGGAAGGGTTCAACCACCCTTATCTGATCGCGAACTAGTTGACATGTTCATGGGCACTTTAACTGGCCCTTTCTATAGCCATTTGCTGGGAAGTTCATCATCAGGTTTCACTGACCTGATACTGACCGGAGAACGTGTCGAAAGTGGCATTCAAAATGGAAAAATTCAAATAGGTTCCACCTCTGGTACTACAAAAAGGCCCATCAGTGGGAGAAATGAGGTCAATGCAACTCAAATTCAAAAAAGTCGCAAAAGTGAGCAGCATCAATCTGTAGGGGCAGTTCTGATCTCCGCATCTGCACCTCAAAAAGATCAACAGCCAAAATATACGCATCGACCAGATGCACCAAGAAGAAATTTCACCAAAATCAACATGCCAATCTCTCAGGCATTGCAGCACTTGCTAAAAGCAGATCTGATCACCTTAAGAGGTCCTCCAAGGAATGTCAACACTTCCTCTCCGAATTATCGCCCTGATGCGACATGTGCCTATCACTCAAACTGTCCAGGACATGACGCAGATCACTGCTGGGCCCTGAAAAATAAAATACAAGATATGATAGATGCTGGTGAAATTGAGTTCGATCCTCCAGAAACTCCAAATGTCATCACAGCACCTATGCCAAAGCATGACAAAACTGTCAACGCTATCCTGGACACTGTTTACATCTATGATGTGAACGAATTATCAACTCCACTCTGCGAAGTCAAAGGAAAGCTAATCCGAGCTGGTTACTTTCCAGGGTGTGACCCCGACTGCTTTTATTGCTCATGCCTGCCCAATGGTTGTGAAAATCTGAGGATGGGAATTCAAAAATGGATGGATCGCCGTATCATTATGTTTGAGAGGCTCCCTTCTATGGACGTGCTGTGCGAAGTCTTTGCAAACGGGATAAGAATAGAGGATGCCTCAGTGATCTCCAGCTTACCATTCAAAATCTCTGCCAAGGCTCCATTCAAAATTTCTGCTACACTCAAAGTGGCATCAGTAGTCATTGCTAGTCCAACTCCATTTCCATACTCCTCAGACAAAGCTGTCCCATGGGGATACAACACTAATGTTTACATTCATGGAGTTAAGCAGGGTACCTCGACTGAAGAGACCGCAAAGTTAACTACTCCAACTGTGGGTAATATTGTGGGTACCAGCAAGATCACGAGAAGTGGAAGAATCTTTTCACCAGAAATTTCTCCAAATGTTGCTGCTGGTCCAGTCCGAGTCCCAGTTCCTAATCAAAATGTCAACGCTCGAGGCAAAGAGCCACAAGTTGAACAAATTCAAACCCCGGTGGAGATCACTGCTGAGGATCCATCAAAGCAAGAAATGGAGGAAATATTGAAAATCATCTGCAAGAGTGATTACAATATTGTTGAGCAACTGGGGCACACCGCTTCAAAAATCTCAATGCTATCTCTGCTAAAATATTCAGAAGCTCATGCCAAAGCTCTGATGAAGTTCCTCAAAGCTGCGCATGTGCCTCAAGAGATCTCAGTCGACCAATTTGAGAATTGTGTTGCCAATCTAACCGTGAGCAATGGTCTCGGTTTCTCTGATGTGGATCTAACCCCTGCTGGAAAAAATCACAACAAAGCCTTACATATCTCCATTGAATGTAATGGCACCACTCTATCTCATGTGCTAGTAGATAACGGTTCTTCTCTGAACGTGTTACCGAAAACAGTACTAGAAAAGCTTGACTTCGAAGGAATTGTGTTACAACCAAGCGATGTTGTGGTAAGAGCCTTTGACGGGTCAACCAGAACGGTATACGGAAAAGTGAATCTCCCAATCAGAGTGGGTTCTCAAATCTTTGATTCTATCTTTTACGTAATGGAAATTCACCCAGCCTACTCCTGTTTACTTGGACGCCCTTGGATACATGGGGCAAACGCTGTAACTTCTACCCTGCATCAGAAGTTAAAATATCCAGTAAAAGGAAAGATTGTCACAGTCTATGGCGAAGAGGAATATGTGGTTAGTCACCTAAGCAATTCCAAATATGTTGAGTTGGAGGACGAATTCATCGAAACTCCATACCAATCATTTGAGGTGGTCTCCCCAGATGTCTCTACCACCAAGCATATTCCTGCTACTCCAACTACAACTATGGCTTCTCTCAAAGATGCCAAAGCCATGATTGAACAGGGTGATTGCACAGTATGGGGACAGCTTCCCGATATACCCTACAAATCTGACAAGCTAGGTCTGGGCTATGATAGTGAAAATCAAAAGAATGATCAAAGTCCTCGTTCTGGAGGATTAATGTCACACTTCGTCAGCCAAGAAGTAAACGCTATTGAAGATGAAGGAGTGTTCATGAACCATATCATTCAGCCATATCCAGATGAAATTCCACCCATTTCCATGGGAATGTGGGATGCTGTGGGAGAACCAAACGGCGGGTATAATTATCAGTATGCCACACCTCAGAATTCTTATATTGCTATGGAGGACCTTACCCCGACTGGATGGGGTGATGAAGTTGGAAATGATCAAATTTTCACAAGTCCCGTCACTGAGCAATATCAAAATCCACCCAAAGAAGTATGGGACACGCTAGGAGAACCCAGCGGCAAATATGACTATATGGTGAAATACTCCGCTCCTCCGAGCTCACAAATTGCTATGGAGGACATTGTCCCAACTGGATGGGATGAACATTACGATGACAATTTCGCTCTTGAAAAAGCCAGGGAAATACCAAATAACGAGGGTTGCTTTCTGTCAGCATACACTCCTCACCAAGATGCACAAGTCTCTATTCAAGACATCATCCCGACTTCATGGGACGGCCTTATCGAGCATCTCGCTCAGCCAACAGAGATATCTCAGCCTGGGCTCTCGTATCCAGCAGAGTATATCCCTTATCCCGAAGGATCACCGGCTCATTTTCCCACTAATGAAATCAATGCTGTGGAAGATGAAAAAGACAACTGCAACTGGAACAGCTGGGTACCCCCTGCTCACAACAGTGGATTGAACAACTGGAAAGCTGAGGATGTGATCTCCTTTGACCAGGAGTAAATGCCATTTCCTGTTTTCTTTGTGTATAATGTGCAAAGATAAAAGTGGTTCCTGAACAATCGAACCATGAGCTTGAAAGCCGTGTGCCTTAGCACACTGGTCCTTCTATAAGGGCTTATCATATCATGATCATGTGCATTCAATAAAATCATGGGACGCTTGCATATTTAAATTTTGTGATCCTTTTTCCTTCTTTCTTCGCCTTCTAATAGCTATGTTTTTTTCTTCACACATACTCACATAATTAACTTGCAGATTCACATACACTCTGGATCCAGTCAACAACGATTCTGCTATTGCCCGTCATGACTTTGAAAATCCGATCTACCAAACTGAGGACGAAAGTGAGGAAGATTGTGAAGTGCCAAGAGAACTTGCAAGGCTGCTAGAACAAGAAGACAAGGCCATACAGCCTCACGAGGAGCCAATTGAGGTCATCAACTTGGGCAGCAACGAAGAAAAGAAAGAAGTCAAAATAGGGGCTGATTTAGAACACAGCGTCAAGCAAAGACTGATTCAAATGCTGCGAGACTACGTCGAGATATTCGCCTGGTCCTATGAGGATATGCCAGGCCTTGACACGGACATCGTAGTTCATCGCCTACCAATCAAAGAAGGTAGCATTCCAGTCAAACAGAAACTACGAAGAAGTAGGCCTGATATGTCAAAAAAGATCAAAGACGAGGTTGAAAAACAGTTCAATGCCGGATTCCTAAAAGTTGTAAGTTATCCTCCTTGGATAGCTAACATCGTCCCTGTACCTAAAAAAGACGGGAAAGTCAGAATGTGCGTGGACTACAGAGATCTGAACCGGGCAAGTCCCAAAGATGATTTCCCTTTACCACACATCGATGTACTGGTTGACAATACCGCACAATGCAAGGTATTCTCCTTTATGGACGGATTCTCAGGGTACAATCAAATCAAGATGGCACCCGAAGACATGGAAAAAACAACCTTCACAACACCCTGGGGAACCTTTTGTTACAAAGTAATGCCCTTTGGTCTGAAAAACGCAGGAGCAACCTATCAACGTGCAATGGTAGCGCTATTTCATGATATGATTCATCAAGAAATAGAGGTGTATGTCGATGACATGATTGCAAAATCCAACACCGAGGAAGAACATTTGGGTCATTTACACAAGTTGTTTGACAGACTCAAGAAATACAAGTTGCGACTGAACCCAAATAAGTGTACCTTTGGAGTAAGATCCGGCAAACTCTTAGGTTTCATCGTCAGCAGCAAAGGTATTGAGGTTGATCCCGCCAAGGTTAAAGCCATTCAAGAAATGCCTATACCTCGTACTGAGAAACAAGTCAGAGGATTCTTGGGACGTCTGAATTACATCGCCCGATTTATTGCCCACATGACTACTACTTGTGTGCCGATCTTCAAACTGTTGAAGAAAGATCAAGTGGAAAGGTGGAATGACAAATGCCAGTTAGCCTTTGACAAAATCAAAGAATATCTCCAAAAACCTCCAATCTTGTTGCCACCTGTGGAAGGCAGACCTCTGATAATGTACCTAACTGTGTTAGAAGACTCAATGGGGTGTGTACTAGGACAACATGACGAATCCGGCCGAAAGGAGCACGCAATCTACTATCTTAGCAAAAAGTTTACCGATTGTGAAACAAGATACTCACTACTCGAAAAAACTTGTTGTGCCTTAGCTTGGGCAGCTCGCCGACTAAGACAGTACATGCTAAATCACACCACTTTCCTAATCTCCAAGATGGATCCCATCAAATACGTGTTCGAAAAACCTGCTCTCTCTGGAAGAATAGCGAGATGGCAAATGATCTTAACAGAATATGACATTCAATACACTTCACAAAAAGCAATCAAAGGAAGTGTGGTAGCTGATCATCTGGCTCATCAAGCAGTGGATGATTATCAAGCATTGAACTTTGACTTCCCAGACGAAGACATTATGCTAGTCAATGACTACAAACAACCAGGACCAGAAGAAGGACCCGGGCCAGGATCCCGGTGGACTATGGTTTTTGACGGAGCTTCTAATGCACTTGGCAATGGCATCGGAGCTGTGATCATTTCCCCCGCAGGAGGTCATACACCATTCACTGCCAGGTTATGCTTCAATTGCACTAACAATATAGCCGAATACGAAGCATGTATTCTGGGTCTCAAAGCTGCAATCGATCTAAGAATCAAATTCCTGGAAGTCTACGGAGACTCGGCCTTGGTAATCTACCAAGTCAAAGGGGAATGGGACACAAAGCACCCAAATCTAATTCCTTACAAAGAATATGTGCTGAGTTTGATTCTTTACTTCGAAGAAATCACTTTCGAACACATCCCACGCGAGGAAAATCAACTAGCTGATGCTTTAGCTACCATGTCATCCATGTTCAAAGTCAGGTGGGACAACGAGGCGCCTATGATCACCATCTACAGGCAAGATGAACCATCCTATTGCAATGAGATCAATACCGAAGGAACCGAGGAAAAACCATGGTTCCATGAGGTAAAAAGATATCTCGAAGCTCAGGAGTACCCTGAAGGGGCATCCATTAACGACAGAAAGTTTCTAAGGAGATTTGCTGCCAAATTCTTTCTAAGCAATGGAACCCTATACAAACGCAACCATGACTCGACTTTACTTCGCTGTGTAAACAAGAAGGAAGCAGAACAGATCATGGAAGAAATACACAATGGTGCCTTCGGTACTCATTCCAGTGGACATACAATGGCTAAAAAGATCCTTAGAGCAGGTTATTACTGGTCTACCATGGAAACAGACTGCCATCATCACTCCCGAACATGTCACAAATGCCAGATATACGCTGACAAAGTACATGTACCTCCAGTTCCATTAAGCGTCCTGACGGCTCCTTGGCCTTTTGCAATGTGGGGTATTGATATGATTGGAGAAATCAAACCTACTGCCTCCAACGGACATCGCTTTATCCTGGTCGCTATTGACTACTTCACAAAGTGGGTAGAAGCAGCTTCATTTGCTTCTGTCACCAAAAATGTGGTAGCCCGGTTCATCAAATACAATCTCATTTGTCGGTATGGCATCCCTGAACGGATTATCACGGACAATGGCACAAATCTAAACAACAGAATGATTACTGAACTTTGCACACAGTTCAAGATCAAACATCATAATTCTTCTCCATATCGACCAAAGATGAACGGCGCGGTGGAAGCTGCCAACAAGAACATCAAGAAAATCATACAAAAAATGACAGTAACCTACAAAGACTGGCATGAGATGTTACCTTTTGCTCTTCATGGTTATCGCACATCTGCGCGTACTTCAACAGGGGCAACTCCATTTTCCTTAGTCTATGGTATGGAGGCAGTTCTTCCAATTGAAATTCAGATTCCTTCCCTAAGGATTATGAAAGAAGCCAATCTAGACGAAGACGATTGGATTCAAACACGGTTGGACCAGATAAACTTGATTGATGAGAAAAGGCTCGCAGCTATTTGTCATGGTCAGCTATACCAAAAGCGTATGATCAAAGCCTTCAACAAAAAAGTCAAAAGTCAAGCATACCAAACTGGTGGCTTGGTTGTCAAACGCATCATCTTACCACAAGGTGATCCCAGAGGCAAATGGACTCCCACCTACGAGGGACCATTCATAATCAAGAAAATATTCTCCGGCGGCGCCATGTTGCTTACCACCATGGATGGCGAGGATTTCCCACACCCTGTGAATGCTGACATAGTCAAAAAATACTTCTCTTAAAAAGAAAAAAAACAGCTCGCTAAGTTGAAAACCTGAAAGGGCAACTTAGGCAAAAATGAGCGTCTCGGTGGATTGAAAACCCGAAAGGGCGGTCCAGGCAAAAATTAGAGACTAAACAAATACTATCCCGGTAGGCTGAAAACCTGAAAGGGCGGCCTAGGCAAAAGTTAGGGAATGAAGCATACAACTATGTTCCGTTCAGCTGCCTACTCACCATCAAGATTCAACACCTCAAAGACACCGATCAGTCTAATCACTTTCTTCCAACAAGTGAGGGATGAGATGCTCGAAGACAGATTGGCAATAGCAGAGTTGAAACTTGACTGGATCATTTTCACATAGCTATTTATCTTCATAAATATTTTTCAAAACTTTCTGACAGTTTCCTACTTCTAGGATTGTTGTCTCCCTGTGCTAACCCGCCTATCATGGCTCTTTTCAATGCAGCTCTTTCAAAAATCACTATTTTCACTTTTTCTGTTTTAAATACGTAAGCGTCCCAATGATAATTTTGAATGAACATATGCATTTGAATATGATTGATGTTTACCAGGAAAAACAGGAATGGCATTCAGGAAATGTCCCGATCATCTGGACATCATTCCATCAGAAGGAAATCACCAAGAGAAACGCATTTCTCAGCAAATTCCTCAAAAAGATTTTCTCTTCAAAAGAAGTCTTATTCCCCAGCAGGTTTGTTCCAGATTACTATCTTCAGAAGGTGTGATCCCCGCACCCGGACTTGGTCAGATAGTGCATCGGAGGATTATGCATCTTCCTCATTCCCATTTGAAAGGGCATCAGAACTTCCAGTTACCTTTGGTTCCCCAAGCAGTAGTCAAAGATCCTTCAACGGGATACCCGGGTTCTCAAAGAATTTCCCCAGACGAGGGTACTCAAGCAAGACAAAAGATCATCAACGATCACAATACATTCATGTCCAGCTGACTAGTGGGAATTTATTTTTCCAATTAGAAGCTTGACATCACATTCACATTCATACATTCACATTCATTCATACATCATACATCATACATCATGCATCATGCGCATATTCATACACAGCATAACATGCATATTTCTCCGGGAATATCTCACATTTACATGCATCATAAACATTGCATATCACTAACTTGATTTTTCAGGTAGGCAGATATCTTCAACAAAGATGTTCTCAATCACATGCCGTGTTCACCTGAATTCCATGAACGGTTCTCTCAGATATAATCAAGCCGAAGATTCATTCTGATCACTTACCAACTCAAAAACAAGCATCACAGATCAAAGCGATACCTCAGACGGTTCCAAAACGATCTAGCATTGCAGATCTAAAGCGATACCTCAGGCGGTTCCAGAACGATCTAACGTTGCAGATCTAAAGCGATACCTCAGACGGTTCCAGAACGATCTAACATTGCAGATCTAAAGCGATACCTCAGACGGTTCCACAATGATCAACTTCCAAAATCTAAATCGGAAAAACTTTGGACAAGTTCCGTAACGATTATCTTCCAAGACTTAAAGCGGTAACCTTGGACGGTTCCGAAACAGTCAACACAAAGACTTTCAAATCCTTCATCAAGATATAATCAATGGATTCATTCTGATGAACAAACCATCAACACATTACCAGGTGGCATCTGAAAGCCCATCTCAGGTAATGTTTCAATCTGCCAACAACATTTCGCAGACGACATTCAAATGCCACTTCCAACATCTCTTCTGATCAAGGTAAGTGCAAATTTTCAGGGCATCTAAATATTCAATCATCTTCTACCTTCAGATTTCATACAATCTCTTCAGGTTTAAGAAGATTGAATAGGGGCAACTGTTATACCCCAAAATTTGCCCACATATTTTTCAAGAAAACTCCAATCTGAAAATTAAGGGTCTCATATAATCATGGATTTTTATTTCAACAAATATCCTGACATATGAAATACTTAGTTTTTAGAATTTTTCTTATACAGTAATTTGGCTTGCAGTTGAATTTATTCTTACGCAAACGCCAAATACTGTTTATTACTTCACACATGCTATTTATTTATTTACAGATAAATAGTACTGACACAATTGGTACAGAGTTAAATCTTTTTGCAGGCGCAGAATCAGGAAACTCAGACTGTACTGGTAACAGTAAATATTAGTTATTTATTATGTCTGTGTTTTTCTAACAAGTCATGTAAATAACTTTCATTTTTCAATACAAAAACAAAAAAAACAATAAAAAAGAAAATTAACTTTGACTGTTGATTTTTCACTCTAACTGCTACATCAATACCTGAACAGTCAGTTGACAGCCAAACTGCTGGCAGTACAATTCTCAGTGTTTTGTACCATCAATCAAATCAATCTTTCACAATTCAAAATTCCAAGATCTTTTGTGCTAGAAGTCTTCTGAATATCACGCGATTAGCAGAGACTCAACACTGCACAAAAATCAGGTACGCTTAACTGTCTCCTACACAAACAGTCCCTAATCAGGGTTTTTCTTGTTTTTACAGGAGCAACAAGTTTTTGAGAGCTCAAATGGATTTCATACACATCCATATATCTCAAAGTACCATCATACAAATTTTCAAACTTCAATTCACTCAGACGCACCGTCAGCAGCTCAAACAGTCAACAGACGACCCGTTTGACCAAAAAAGTCAACAGACAGTCAAAAATGAAATTTTTTGTCAAAGTCCATATTTTGTCAAAGGATTCATCATTTGATCATTGGATGATCATAATTCATCAAGGAAAGATCAAAAATCAACAAAACCCTAAGATTCAAAATTAGGGTTTTTGCCTGAAAAGTCAACTCAACTTTGACTGATCATAACTCTCTCATCCTTCATCCAAAAAATTCAAACCAAAGCTTGTTTTGAAGGAAATTCAATTATCTTTCAAATGCCATTGATCCCATGGTCATTGGATTCACCATTTGAAAAATATGACCAAAGACATTACAGGTCATTTTCAAAGTCAACAAAAAGACACTTTTTTCAAAAGGACACACAAGGAGCTTCAAAAATCATTTTGACATGAGACCAAAGACATTGGTTAGAGGACTCTTTGAGGTTTCTAAAAAGTGCAAGATCTCCTTCATATGACAAAAATTGAAGGATTTACACCTTGTTGAAGTTGGCTAAATTTTGGGAAAATACATGAAATCAACATTGTTCAAAAATGCATTTTTTCCAAATGGGGCCAAGTTTTCAGCATTCAAACATCATTTCCATGATGTAATGGGCCTCCCACGACCAAGACTAAGCCCATACCTTTTTTTATCCATTTTTGCATGATTTTATCTTACTTTAAGATTAAAATTAAAAGGAAAATGCATGGATAAATGGTAGCTTACAATCTAAGCATGACTCACCCAAGGAACCTTCAATTTTCTGCAGAGGATTGGTGCACAAGGCAAGAGCATTGAATGGAGTCAAGACTTGGTCAAAAATTCAAGGTTTTTAATATTTAAAAACCAAGTTTTCAACAAAGGCAACTAGCTGCAAGTTAGCTTCAATTGTAAGCACACATAGCTTATAAATAAGCTATCATAGTTCAGCAAAGAAAGGGAGACGAGTTCAGAAGCATCCCTAAGCATATAGCATACTTGTAACCACTTGTAATTTTCAAAGAAACTTAAAATTCGAATTTTAAGTTTCAGTCCATTTCAATATAAAATAAACATTCAAACATCATCTCTGAGCTACACTGAATCAATTCCAATCATTTCCAACTCATAAACTTCACTGAATCGAGCTATATAAAGCCACGGTTTGTTCAAACTAAAACCAACTTATATCTCATAACTCACGCACATTTAACAAGATGTAGATGCATAATTGTGTTTGGTTTGAAGCTCTGGTCGTTTCTGGAGCTTCAATTGGACTTTAATGACTGTTTGTAGCATATACCATTTTAGGGTTTGCTTAGTTCAAAATTAGGGTTTTTCATTAGGGCCAAAATTAAGCAAAATTAAGGACATGGTTAAACTCAGCGGAACAAGACGAATCGAATGGCACCATTGCGCCAAATTTCTATGCTTGTTTGACCCTATTCGTAATTTTGCAGGTTTGAGGTTCATCAACTACAGCGCTTGTTTCATAAAAACGCTGTAAAAGCTCTTGTCTGAAGGTTGAAGACGATGAGGTGTCTCCACCTCATTGGACAGTCAGCGCGCGTACTTTTTTTAAATTCTCTCTGATTCTGTGCCTTGCAGGTCTATCTTCCACCACGTGCCTCAATTTCTGGACCCTCTGATTTCATTTAATGAATCATCCAATGATCCAGATCACGCATGCACACCATGCTCCCTCACAAATTACCACACAGGATCAGTATCCTTTTATTTTCTATTTTATTTTCTATTTTATTTAATTTCTTTGCTAAATTAATTAAAAATAGTTTTAAAAATCCAAAAAATACACAAAAAATATTTTTAGACTTCTAAAATAATATATTATTTTCTGAAATAAAAATATTTTATTTTCTTCAAGATTTCAATATTTTGCATAATTAATTAGTATATATTTATATATTTGCTTTTTAATTATTCTAACCAATCAAAAAATCATAAAAAAAATTGTTCTTTGTGATAAATATTGTTTATATATTATAAACTAATTTTGTACATATTTTGAATAATTTTCTTTTTTAAGTTTTAATTATTTGTATAATTATTTACATAATTATGTTTTGATTAACTTAAATCAATTTCAAAAAACCCAAAAAATTAGTTTTGTTTTAAAATTAATTGACAAATATTTTTGTACATATTTTTGAACTTATTTCTAGGTTTAAATCTATTTTCATCTTTTTTCTTTATTTTAATTTAATTAATTATGCATTAATTATAATTAAAATAAATCATAAAAAAAAATCCAAAAACATGCCTTTTATTTTTCTTGCAATTTAAAATTCCTAGATAAATGTATAGGATGTCAAATTCATGTAAATAGGCTAGTTTACATTTCCCGCCCAATCGATGTAATAGCGTAGATTTACTTTCCGCACTTTACATTTCCGCATTTTAATTTCCAGCAAATATAAACTGCGTGTATGTCAAAGATAAAATTGAACCGTTAGATCACTAACTTCAAAGATAAATATCTGAATCCAATCACAATCACACTTGCACCTCTTCAGGTAATCCCTTTCATTTCTTTCAAAATCAAAGTCAAATTCTACTGTTTTGAGTACAAAATCGAACCTTGCTTTTATATCCGGTGAAAGGATAGATTTTTAAAGGAAATAGGATAAAGACCTTACAACTCAGGGTAGACCTCCTAGTTTGCTTGCTCAAATCAAAACAAACAAAATTCTCATACACTGTTGATTTTTCAAAACTTTCAAAAAGACAATACTTTGTATACATCCAAACACGGGTTATTACAAAGTTAACGTTCTTTCCAAAACATCTTTCGAAAGATAAACAAGCATTTTGTATACATCCACACACGGATCATTACAAAATTCAATTTACAAAGGTATTTGAAACCACATATGAGCAATTTCAGAGCAATTGAAAAGTGATCGAAAAACAAGTGAGCTAAGCAAACTTAAGAGCCCATGGATAACCATGGATACAAAGGGTGCTAACACCTTCCCTTTGTATAACCTACCCCCTTACCCAGAATTTCTTAAAGGTCTTTTTTCTGTTTCTTTTATAAACCTTTCCTTAATTGGATAAAATAAAAGGTCGGTGGCGACTCTGTGATATTTTCAAAAATGCGAAAGCATTAAGCGACAAAAAAGAGTCAGTTCACGTATCTCTACAGATCAGAGGTATGGCCCGGTATTAAAAAAAATCAGAGGTCCACAGTGTGTCTCTTGATTAAAGCTTTTAAGCAGATCAAGGTGTGTTTTTGAAGAGTGTCTTCTCTCTGTAATTGTTTATGTTTATGTGTAATCACTGTTGTGATTGAGGGGGAGTGAGTGGAGATACTCAGGTCTAGGAATAGGTTCGAATTGCATTGGGTAGGTTTTAAGTGAGGAGTTGTAAGCGGGGGAGTTTAACTCCGAATTAATTCTGCTTATATTGGATTCCCTCCCTGGCTTGGAAGCCCCCAGAGTAGGTTGTTTGAACCGAACTGGGTAAACAATTTTGTGTGTTCTTTATTGTTTTTATGTTGTTCTGTTATAATTATCTGTGCTGTGTAATTGTGGATGTCATAACATCCAGTAAGACATCGAGCGTGTGTTACTAGAATTTTCATCCATGGACAAAAAAGTTTTTAAGGCTATTTTGAAAGGATGGAATCGTCCTGTTGTCAAGGACAAAGATGGGAATGAGTCTTTGAAGTCAAAAGAAGACTGGTCCAAAAAGGAAGATGGATTAGCTCTTGGAAATTCCAAATCCTTGAATGCTTTATTCAATGGAGTGAACAAAAATTTTTTCAGCTTCATTAATACATGTATTGTTGCTAAAGATGCTTTGGAAATCATCAAGACAACTCATGAAGGCACATATAAAGTGAAGATGTAAAGACTTCAGCTTCTCGCTACCATATTTGAGAATCTAAAGATGAAAGATGATGATAACATTTAGGACTTTCACATGAATTTTCTTGAAATAGAAAATGCATCCAGTGCCTTGGGGGAGAAGATGTTAGAATAAAATATTGTTAGGAATATTCTTAGGTATCTACCTATAAAATTTGACATGAAGGTAACAACTATTGAAGAAGCTCAAGACATCAGCAGCATGAGAGTTGATGAACCTGTTGGGTCACTTCAAACTTTTGAATTGGCTATTAACGACAAGTCTGAGAAAAAGAACAAGAGCATATCTTTTGAATCTAATATTGAAGATGAAGAAAGTCAGGCTGATTCGGATAGTGAGAACAGATTGTCAAATACCATTGTGTTACTTGAAAAGAAATTCAATAGAATATTGATGAGAATGGATAAAAGGGTAAAACCATATGTTAAGACATCTCATCTGATATCAACAATAACTATGATTCTCAGAAGAAAACCAGAACTGAAGAAAAGTCCAATCAAATCAAAGGGATTTAATGTTTTAAGTGTGAAGGATTTAGTCATATTAAACCAGAATGTCCCACCTTTCTCAAGATACAGAAAAAGGGCTTTACCGTATCTTGGTCTGATGATGATGAGTCAGAAGAGGAACCTAACCCTGAGACTGTCAAACTTGTGACTACTCTCACTAAGAGATGGGCATGTGAAGTAGAATCATGTGATGAAAATATCTTCTATGAAGATCTGGATGTTTCTTACAAGGAAACTTGTGACAGGTGTGAAGAAATTCTTAAGATAGAGGAAAATCATAGAAAGATCATAGCTGTATTAGAGAATGAGAAGAAGGAACTTCTATGTATTGTTTCTCATTTACAAAATGAGGTAATTCTCTTAAATTCCAAGCTTAATAACATAACATATTCTTTGAGAAGGATAAAAGATGAAGTTGATATTATGAAAGATGATGGTGATACATGAGTTAATTATCAATCTGATAATAAACAAAGAAAATGTTTGTAGAGAAGTTCTTTCCTTCTAAAAATAAGAAAATGATCACTAGGACCACTCACATGTTACAATATCCTGGCAGACATGATGAAACTTCAACTAAATCCTAATCCTTAAATTGGAAATGTCATTATTGTGGTGAGTATGGCCATATAAATCCTTTTTGTTACAAATTGTATGGAGTTCAATTTTTTTATATCTCATTCTAAGGCTAATCTAGTGAGTAAAAAGAGAAGTTCTAAAGAAAAGGGATGTTAACCTTATAGCTCATACTTCTTTGAGAGCTTTAAGCAGAGAAGATTGATACTTTGACAGTGAATGCTCTATACATATGACAAGGGCTCAGAAGTTGTTGGTAGATATCAGATCTCACCCCACAGGTTCTATCGGATTTGGTGATGGATCTAAAGGTGAAATTAAAGGAGCTGAAAATTGGTGTGTGTTGGATCTCCTAGTCTAGAATATGTTCTTCTTGTGAAAGGACTAACTTCTAATGTTATCAACATTAGTCAGCTGTGTGAGCAAGGATTGTTAGTTAATTTCTCGAAGTCAGAATGTTTAGTCAAAGATGATAAATATGCTATTCTGATGAACGGTTTTAGGTCTAAAGACAATTGTTATATGTGGGAACCTCAAATAACCGCCTATTCTCCCACATGTTTAATAACCAATGAGGATGAAGTGAAGTTATGGCACCAGAAGCTTGGACACCTTCATCTCAAAAGAATGAAGGAAATCATATATGAAGGAGCTATTAGAGGAATGCCAGAACTCGAGATTGAGGAAAGGAAATTTTTTGATGAGTGTGAGATTAGGAAGCAAATCGACATGTCACATCTAATGTTGCAACATCAGACCACTTCCAAAGTGTTGTAACTTCTTCATATGAATTTAATGGGACCAATGCAGATAGAGAGCTTGGGTGGAAAGAGGTATATCTATGTTGTTATAGATGATTTTTCTGGGTTTACATGGGTGAACTTTCTTAGAGAAAAATCAGACACCTTTGAAGTAGCATGCTTACCAAAAGAGGACGTCACATGTATTGGAAAAAAACACAAACAACACAAGTGCACCTGGTCATGTTCATAACACACATTTAAATTCACATTTCATATACACATCACAACAGAATAATTAATCATCTCAAAACGATACCAATAATGAAGCTCATACTAGATAGTCATGCATAAAAGCATTAGGCACCAAAGGCCAATCATCACATAATCTGAAATACATCAAAATATAAAGAAAGTATAAAAAACATCTCCCAATATAAACACGAGTTCAAACGTTTCCCCGTGTTACATAACCATAGCATGCCTCACTACCTAGAATAACGATAAAATCAAGATACTAGCTCCACAACTAATCCTTGCAAGCCAAATGCCACTACTCCTCGTAACCTAAGTGATGTCGTACAAAACATCATTTCAACATAAGGGTGAGAATTCATATCATTATAGAAATATATAATAATAAGTAATGCATAACATGCAACAATAGAATTCATCACACTTTATATATTCATGTATTCAACACTTTTAAATACAATTCACATGATTTACAAATACAACATAGCTCAACAAATCAAGATAACAATGTAATCAATCACAATTACTACCAATGTTCCATTCACACAATTATCACATAAGCACACCAATTTAACATTTCACATCGACACATGTGCCTCCAATGCGACTCAATGCAATATGCATGTTGTACCAATTGTTATCCTTAGCGGTATCACCGTGTCCATCTCTAAGATAGATAACCACCAAAAATATGCATGTCGTCTAAGCTTCAAACCCATCTCCAAGGTTTGGGACAAGTGACTAGTTTCTACGAAACTAACGAACATTGCCTCTTTCCCACCGAATGAGTGGATGTGCAAATACCAACAATTATATGCAAATCCTCAAATCTCAATTATACAAGCATATATCACACCATTCATCATATATGAATTACCTCACATTTTCACAAACATACACATATCATGTTATCAATCACACATGAAACTCATTCATAGCATTCACCAAATCAACACATCACAATTAACATGTAACAAATAAGTCTCAACAATGTTAATCCTAACTGTCATGCACTCGGTTTTTTACCGTACCTTTCGCTGAGAGATACGCGAACTGACTCTTTTCTTTCTGCTTTTGTGTTTTTGAAAATCAGAGAGTCGCCACCGACTTTTATTTTATCCAATTAAGGAAAGGTTTATAAAAGAAACAGAAAAAGACCTTTAAGAAATTCTGGGTAAGGGGGTAGGTTATACAAAGGGAAGGTATTAGCACCCTTTGTATCCATGGTTATCCATGGGCTCTTTAATTTGCTTAGCTCACTTGTTTTGAATCACTTTTCTATTGCCTTGAAATGCTTGTATGTGGTTTCAAATACTTTTGTAAATTGACTTTGTAATGATCCTTGTGTGGATGTATACAAAGTGTTTTATCTTTCGAAAAAGATGTTTTAAAAAAAGAACGTTAACTTCGTAATGATCCTCGTTTGGATATATACAAAGTATTGTCTTTTTTTGAAAGTTTTATTTTGAAAAAAAAACAGTATAAGAGACATTTGTTTGTTTTGATTTGAGCAAGCAAATTAGGAGGTCTACCCTAAGTTATAAGGTCTTTTCCTATTTCCTTTAAAAAACTATCCTTTTACCGGATGTAAACGAAAGTTCGATTTTGCATTTGAAACAGTAGAATTTGATTTTTGATTTTGAAAAGAGTAAAAGAGGGATTACCCTAAGAGGTGCAAGTGTGATTGTGTTTTGATTCAGATATTTTATCTTTGAAGTTAGTGATCTAACGATTCAATTTTAATCTTTGGCATACACGCAGTTTTATATGTACTGAAAATTAAAATGCGGAAATGTAAAATGCGGAAAGTAAATCTACGCTATTACATCGATTTTGCAGGAATGTAAACTACGCTATTTACATGAATTTGACAACCTATACACTTGATCTAGGAATTTAAATTGCAAGAAAATAAAAGAAATATTTTTGGATTTTTGTATGATTTGATTTTAATTAGAATTAATGCATGATTAATTTAATTAAAATGCTATGCAAGATAGAAATAAAATTTAAACCTAAAAATTAAGTCTAAAATATGTTCAAAATGCTTGTCAATTAATTTTAAAACAAAACTAATTTTTTTGGAATTTTTGAAGTTGATTTTAAGCTAATTAACATATAATTATATAAATAATTACACAAATAATTAAAACTTAAAAATAAAATTATCCTAAATATGTACAAAATTAGCTTATGATGTATAAACTATATTTAATATAAGGAACAATTTTTTTATGATTTTTTGATGGGTTGGAATAATTAAAAGATAAATATATACCTATTATCTAATTAATTATACAAAATATTTAAATTATGAAGAAAAATAAAATATTATTTTATCAACTTAAAAATATTTTTTGTGTATTTTTTGGATTTTTAAAACTATTTTAAAATAATTTTACAAAGAATATTAAATAAAATAGAAAAATATACAAATAATGATCATGTGTGGTATGCTAGTGAGTCCATGGTATGGACTGCTTGTCTGGTTCGTTGGATGTGTTTTTAAAAGAATCTGATGGTACACATGGAAGGGTGCATGATAAGCTGAACAAAAGAGATGCGCTGGATCTCTAGGAATTCAAATCTTTCAGAAGGGGCCCACAGGTGCATGCGTGGATGGGAAGACAATTTGACCGGCCAATGATAATAAGCCACGCGAGCGGAGGGAAGAGTCAGCTTTGACTGACGAACCACGCTTGGACGCGTGGTCATCTTCAACCTCCGTCTCCTTCATTTTTTCACATAAATAGCGGCGGTTTTAAACCCCCTCTATTTTTACGATAAAAACGCCATTTTTGGTAGCTTCACAAACCTGCAAGAACAAACGTTATGAAGAATAGCAAGTGACCCAGATCCCCTAATTAGGATGCTCTGAGTTCAAATATGGTACTAGTTTTGCTGTTTGAGCGCTGTAGCCATGGATTCGATGAAGTTGAAGCTTAAACATACATGAGCACTTGTTAATGGCATAGAGCTATTCTCACGTGGAAACTAACATGTTAGAGCCCAGATCTACCCTATGAGACCTCATGAACTCATTAGAATGATTAGATTACATTGATGTTGATTAAATGTAAGAAAACGAAAATTAATTATTCATGAAGGTGAAGAGTATTATGCACGTGGTATAACCCTTATAGGACCATATTATAAGCTCATTCTTACTCTATGCCACTTCAGAAAATGATTGAAAGTGTTTGTTTGTATTGATAATGGTTGGAAAATGGAAATTGAAAATTACAAAGCTTTGATATTTTTTGAGAATTTTGGTGAGTTTCTTTGCTATGCCTTGGCTATTTTCGTGTGTGTCCTCTTTGTGGAGTATGCTGCTTCATTTATAAGCTAGGATGTGCTTAAAATTGAAGCTAAGAAGCATTGATGAGCTTTGTTGAAACTTTGATTTTTAAATATTAAAAATCTTTGAAACTTTGACCAAAGCTTGCTCTCCTTTACTTCTCTTGCTTTGTACTTCCTTTTGCTACAGAAGATAAGCTACCTTTGATGACTCATGCTTAAGATTCAAGCTACACATTATCCTTCCATTTTCCTTTTTTAATTTAATCTTAAATGGGATAAAATTAAATCAAAAAAAGAAACAAAAATGCTATGGGCTTTGTCTTGGTCGTGGGAGGCCCTTTACATCATGAGAAACATGTTTGGACCATGGAAATTGGGTCTCATTTGAAAAAAAAAACATTTTTGATCAATGTTGATTTCATGCATTTTCCCAAAAAATGGTCAACTTCAACAAGGCATAAATCCCTCAATTTTTATCATATGAAGGAGATCTTGTACTTTTTGGAAACCTCAAAGAGTCCTCTAACCAATGTCTTTGGTCTCATGTCAAAATGATTTTCCATGCTCCTTGTGTATCCTTTTGAAAAAAGTGGCTTTTTGTTGACTTTGAAAATGACCTGTAATGTCTTTGTCCATATTTTTCAAATGGCGAATCTAATGACCATGGGACCAATTGCATTTGAAATATAATTGAATTTCCTTAAACATGAGCTTTGGTTTGAATTTTTTGGATGAAGGATGAGAGAGTTATGACCAATCAAAGTTCAGTTGACTTTTTACGAGAAAACCCTAATTTTGAAACTTAGGGTTTTGTTGATTTTTGATCTTTCCTTGATGAATTATGATCAACCAATGATCAAATGATGAATCCTTTGACAAAATATGGATGTTGACAAAAAATTTCATTTTTGACTGTCTGTTGACTTTTTTGGTCAAACGGGTCGTCTGTTGACTGTTTGAGCTGCTGACTGTGCGTCTGAGTGAATTGAAGTTTGAAAATTTGTATGGTGGTACTTTGATATATATGGAGGTCCATGAAATCCATTTGAGGTATCAAAAACTTGTTCTCCTGAAAAAAACAAGAAACCCTAGTTAGGGACTGTTTGCGTAGGAGACAGTTAAGCATACCTAATTTTTGTGCAGTGCTGAGTCTCTGCTAATCATGTGATATTCAGAAGACTTCTAGGACAAAAATCTTGGAATTTTGAAATGCAAAAGTTTGATTTGATTGATGGTACAAAACACGGAGAATTGCACTGTCAGCGGTTTGACTGTCAACTGACTGTTCAGGCATGTAGCAGTTAAAGTGAAAATTCAACAGTCAAAGTTAATATTTTTGTTGTTTTTGTTTTTTTGGTTTTGTTTTGTGTTAATGATGAAAATTTATTTACATGACTTGTTAGAAAAACACAGACGTAATAAATAAATAAATAATATGTACTGTATGCGAGCAAAATTACCGATAATAACCCTGAAAATCATTTAATGCACAGAAAAAATAAATATATAACTGGCAGAAAACACACAAAATATTATCTGGATAATTAAGCAACAATATGACAAATAGTACGACATTTAATACTGACAGTACAGACATTACATAATTTAATGAACAGTACAATGAGTAAACGGTACGTTAAGAAATAAGAGATACGGCAAACTTTAGGAATGACGATTAATAACCATGCTACAAACAGTAACATGTAGATGATTGGGAGTGTCACCATCCCAGGTCCACATTTTTCAGGGCTATGCAGAAAGAAGAAGGACATGATTACCACCACGACGGTGATGATCATAAGAAAACACGTCTCTATCCGCTTCGCCATTTTTACCGGGGGAAGAAGAGAGAATGAATATGAAATTGAAATTTGAGAGATGAGTTAGAATTTTGATGTGAGATTTTATGGAAAAAATGAGAAGTATTTATAGAATGAAAAGAAAGATAGAGACGTTGGGGAATGAAGTGATTCCGTACAAAAAAGGAGAATTTGAGTGGAAGTAGGATTTGAAAGAAAGTGTATGATAGTGTTGGAAAAAAGAGAGATGTATAGAATAAAGTTAGGATTTGATTTTGAAAGAAAGAGATTTGAATAGAAAGGAAAAGATTTTGAAAATAATGGAATATAGTACAAAAATTAGTGGGAAACAAAAGATAATAATAATTTACTTGTTACCAGTACAGTCTGAATCCCCGAACTATGCGCCTGCAAAAGATTTAACTCTGTACCAATTGCGTCAGTACTATTTATCTGTAAATGAATCTCAAATAAATAGCGTGTGTGAAGTAATAAACAGTAATTGGCGTTTGCGTAAGAATAAATCCAACAGCGAGCCAAAATACCGTATAAGAAAAATTCTAAAAACCAAGTATTCATAAATCAGGATATGAAAATCCAAGATTATATAAAACTCTTAATTTTTAGATTGAAGTTTTCTTGAAAAAAGATGCGGGCAAATTTTGGGGTATAACAGTTGCCCCTATTCAATCTTCTTAAACCTGAAGAGATTGTTTGAAATCTGAAGGTAGAAGATGATTGAATATTTTAGATGCCCTGAAAATTTGCACTTACCTCCACCGGACGTGATGTTGGAAATTGCATTTGAATGTTGTATGAGAAATTTTGTTGGCAGATTGAAACATTACCTGAGATGGGCTTTCAGATGCCATCTGGCAGATGTATTTGATGGTTTGTTCACCAGAATGAATCCATTGATTATATCTTGATGAAGGATTTGAAAACCTCTGCGTTGACTGTTTTGGAACCGTCCAAGGTTACCGCTTTAAGTCTAGGAGGATGATCGTTACGGAACTGTCCGAAGTTTTTCCGCTTTAGATTTTGAAACTTGATCGTTGTGGAACCGTCTGAGGTATCAGCTTTAGATCTTCGATGGTAGATCGTTCTGGAACCGTCTGAGGTATCAGCTTTAGATCTTCGATGGTAGATCGTTCTGGAACCGTTTGAGGTATCAGCTTTAGATCTTCGATGGTAGATCGTTATGGAACCGTCTGAGGTATCAGCTTTAGATCTGTGTTGCTTGTTTTTTGAGTTGATAGGTGATTTGTAAGGAGAGATTTCTTCAGAATGAATCTTCGGCTGATTATATCTGAGAGGACTGCTTATCTGAATAGAATTCAAGGGGAACACTGCATGTGATTGAGAACATCTTTGCTGAAGACATCCGTCTGCCTGAAAAAATCAAGTTGGTGATATGCAATGTTTATGATGTAAGTAATGTATGAGATTCTCAAACTAAAGGAGAAATATGCATGTTATGTTGTGTATGAATATGTGTATGATGTATGATGTATGATGTATGATGCATGATGTATGATGTCTTGAGCGTATCAAGCTTCTGGTTGGGAAAATAAATGAAGGCATTGTGATCGTTGATGATTTTTCTGTCGTCTTGTTTGAATACCCTCGGCTGGGAACCTTCTTTGAGAACCAGGGTGCTCTGTTGAAGGATCTTTGACTACCGCTCGGGGATGAAAGGTAATTTGAAAATTCTGACTTTGATGCCCTTTTAAAGTGGGAATGAGGAAGATGCATAATCCTCCGATGCACTATTTGACCAAGTCCTGGTGTGGAGATCACACCTTCTGGGGATAGCATTCTGGAACAGCCCTGCTGGGGAATAAGATTTCTCGAATCACTTTGTTGGAGAGAAAAATCTCATTGAGGAATTTGCTGAGAAATGCATCTCTGTTGGGGATTTTTCTTCTGATGCTGGTTTCAGGATGATGTCCAAATGATTGGGACATTACTTGAATGCTATTCCTGTTTTTCCTGGTAAACATCAATCATATTCAAATGCACATGTTCATTCAAAATTATCATTGGGACGTTTACGTATTCAAAACAGAAAAAGTGAAAATGTTGATTTTTAGCATAAGATGCATTGATTTTTGTGAAAAAGAGCCATAATAGGCTGATTAGTACAAGGAGACAAAAATCCTAGTAGTAGGAAATTGTCATAAAGTTTTGAAAAGTATTTATAAAGAGAAATAGCTATGTGAAAACAATCCAGTCGAGTTTCAATTCTGCTATTGCCAATATGTCTTCGAGCATCTCATCCCTCACTTGTTGGAAGAAAGTAATTAGACTGATCGGTGTCTTTGATGTGTTGAATCTTGAAGGTGAGTAGGTAAATAAACGGAACATAGTTGTACGCTTTATTCCCTAACTTTTACTTAGGCTGCCCTTTCAGGTTTTCAACCTACCGGAATAATTTTATTTAGCCTCTAATTTTTGCCTGGATCGCCCTTTCGAGTTTTCAATCCACCGAGACGCTCATTTTTGCCTAAGTTGCCCTTTCAGGTTTTCAACTCACTGAGACGCTCATTTTTGCCTAAGTTGCCCTTTCAGGTTTTCAACTTAGCGAGCTTTTCTTTAAGCGAAGTACTTTTTGACTATGTCCGCATTCACAGGGTGTGGGAAATCCTCGCCATCCATGGTGGTAAGCAACATGGCACCGCCGGAGAATATTTTCTTGATTATAAACGGTCCCTCATAAGTGGGAATCCACTTGCCCCTGGGGTCACCTTGTGGTAAGATGACGCGTTTGACAACCAAGCCACCAGTTTGGTATGCCTGACTTTTGACCTTCTTGTTGAAGGCTTTGATCATACGCTTTTGGTACAACTAGCCATGACAAATAGCTGCGAGCCTCTTCTCATCAATCAAGTTTATCTGGTCCAACCGAGTCTAAATCCAATCGTCTTCGTCTAGATCAGCTTCTTTCATAATCCTTAGGGAAGGAATCTGAATTTCAATTGGAAGAACTGCCTCCATACCATAGACTAAGGAAAATGGAGTTGCCCCTGTTGAAGTACGCGCTGATGTGCGATAACCATGAAGAGCAAAAGGTAACATCTCATGCCAGTCTTTGTAGGTTACCGTCATCTTTTGTATGATTTTCTTGATATTCTTGTTGGCAGCTTCCACCGCGCCATTCATCTTTGTTCGATATGGAGAGGAATTATGATGTTTGATCTGGAATTGTGTGCAGAGTTCAGTAATCATCCTGTTGTTTAGATTTGTGCCATTGTCTGTGATGATCCTTTCAGGGATGCCATACCGACAAATGAGATTGTGCTTGATAAACCGGGCCACAACATTCTTGGTGAAAGAAGCAAATGAAGCTGCTTCTACCCATTTGGTGAAGTAATCGATAGCGACCAGTATAAAACGATGTCCGTTGGAGGCAGTAGACTTGATTTCTCCAATCATATCAATACCCCACATTGCAAAAGGCCAAGGAGCCGTCAGGACGTTTAGCGGGACTGGAGGTACATGTACTTTGTCGGCATATATCTGGCATTTGTGACAGGTTCTGGAGTGACGATGGCAGTCTGTCTCCATGGTAGACCAATAATAACCTGCTCTCAGAATCTTTTTAGCCATTGTATGTCCACTTGAATGAGTACCAAAGGCACCATCGTGTATGTCTTCCATAATCTGTTCTGCTTCTTTCTTGTTTACACAACGAAGCAAAGTCGAGTCATGGTTGCGCTTGTATAGGGTTCCATTACTTAGAAAGAATTTGGCAGCAAATCTTCTTAGAAACTTTCTGTCGTTAATGGATTCCCCTTCAGGGTACTCCTGAGCTTCGAGATATCTTTTTACTTCATGGAACCATGGTTTTTCTTCCGTTCCTTCGGCATCGATCTCATTGCAATAGGCTGGTTCATCTTGTCTATAAATGGTGATCATTGGCGCCTCGTTGTCCCACCTGACTTTGAACATGGATGACATAGTAGCTAAGGCATCAGCTAGTTGATTTTCTTCACGCGGGATATGTTCAAAAGTGATCTCTTCAAAGTAAGGAATCAAACTCAGCACATATTCTTTGTATGGAATTAGATTCGGGTGCTTCGTGTCCCATTCCTCTTTGACTTGATAAATCACAAGCGCCGAGTCTCCGTAGACCTCCAGGAACTTGATTCTTAAATCAATTGCAGCTTTGAGACCCAGGATACATGCTTTGTACTCGGCTATATTGTTAGTGCAATTGAAGCATAATCTAGCAGTGAATGGTGTATAACCTCCTGCAGGGGAAATGATCACAGCTCCGATGCCATTGCCAAGTGCATTAGAAGCTCCATCAAAAACCATAGTCCATCGGGATCCTGGCTCGGGTCCTTCTTCCGGTCCTGGTTGTTCGTAGTCAGTGACTAGCATAATGTCTTCATCTGGGAAGTCAAAATTCAATGCTTGATAATCATCCACTGCTTGACGAGCCAGATGATCAGCTACCACATTTCCTTTGATTGCTTTTTGTGAAGTGTACTGGATGTCGTATTCTGTTAAGATCATTTGCCATCTTGCTATTCTTCCAGAGAGAGCAGGTTTTTCGAACACATACTTGATAGGATCCATTTTGGAGATCAGGAAAGTGGTGTGATTTAGCATATATTGTCTTAGTCGGCGAGCCGCCCATGCTAAGGCACAACAAGTTTTCTCGAGTAGTGAGTATCTGGTTTCACAATCGGTAAACTTTTTGCTAAGATAGTAGATTGCATGCTCCTTTCGGCCGAACTTGTCATGTTGCCCCAGTACACACCCCATTGAATCTTCTAACACAGTTAGGTACATTATCAGAGGTCTTCCTTCCACAGGTGGTAACAAGATTGGCGATTTTTGGAGATATTCTTTGATCTTATCAATGGCTAATTGGCATTTGTCATTCCACCTTTCCACTTGATCTTTTTTCAACAGTTTGAAGATCGGCACACAAGTAGTAGTCATATGGGCAATAAATCGGGCGATGTAATTCAGACGTCCCAAGAATCCTCTGACTTGTTTCTCGGTACGGGGTATAGGCATTTCTTGAATGGCTTTGACCTTGGCAGGATCAACCTCAATACCTTTGCTGCTGACGATGAAACCTAAAAGTTTACCGGATCTTACTCCAAAGGTACACTTGTTCGGATTCAGTCGCAACCTGTATTTCTTGAGTCTGTCAAAGAGCTTGTGTAGATGACCCAGATGTTCTTCTTCGGTGTTGGACTTTGCAATCATATCATCGACATAAACCTCTATCTCCTGATGAATCATATCATGAAACAAAGCTACCATTGCGCGCTGATATGTAGCTCCTGCATTCTTTAAACCAAAGGGCATTACTTTGTAACAAAAGGTTCCCCAGGGTGTTGTGAAAGTTGTTTTTTCCATATCTTCGGGTGCCATCTTGATTTGATTGTACCCTGAGAATCCATCCATGAAGGAGAATACCTTGCATTGTGCAGTATTGTCAACCAGTACATCGATGTGGGGTAAAGGGAAATCATCTTTGGGGCTTGCCCGGTTCAGATCCCTGTAGTCTACACACATCCTGACCTTCCCGTCTTTTTTAGGCACAGGCACGATGTTAGCTATCCAAGGAGGATAACTTACAACTTTCAGAAAGCCAGCATTGAATTGCTTCTCAACCTCGTCTTTGATTTTCTTGGACATGTCAGGCCTACTTCTCCGTAGTTTCTGCTTAACTGGAGTGCTACCTTCTCTGATCGGCAGGCGATGAACCACAATGTCCGTGTCAAGGCCAGGCATATCTTCATAGGACCAAGCGAATATCTCAACGTAGTCTTGTAACATTTGAATCAGTCTTTGCTTGACACTGCTTTCTAGATCAGCCCCTATCTTGACTTCTTTCTTTTCTTCGTCGCTGCCTAAGTTGATGACCTCAATTGGTTCTTCATGCGGCTGTATAGTCTTTTCTTCTTGTTCTAGCAGCCTTGCAAGTTCTCTTGGTACTTCACAATCTTCCTCACTTTCGTCCTCAGTTTGGTAGATGGGATTTTCAAAGTCATGACTGGCAATAGCAGAACCGTTATCAACTGGATCCAGAGTGAATGTGAATCTGCATTTATTTATGTCGGTGTGTGTAAGAACACATAGCTATTTGAAAAATGAATCAAGCAAAGAAAGAAAAAGGATCACAAAATTTTGAATATGCAAACGTCCCATGATTTTATTGAATGAACATGATCATGATATGACAAACCCTTATAAAAGGACCAGTGTGCTTCGGGCAAGGCACACGGCTTTCAAGTCCATGGTTCGATAGTACAGGAACCATTTTTATCTTTGAACAATATAAACAACGAAAAACAGGAAATTGCATTTACTCCTGATCAAAGGAGATCACATCCTCAACTTTCCAGTTGTTCAATCCGTTGTTGTGAGCAGGGAGTATCCAGCTGTTCCAGTTGCAGTTGTCTTCTTCATCTTCCACAGCATTGATTTCATTGGTGGGGAAATGAGCCGGTGATCTTTCGGGATAAGTAAGATGCTCTGTTGGATACGAGGATCCAGGTTGAGGTATCTCTGTTGGTTGAGCGAGATACTCGATAAGGCCGTCCCATCCAGTCGGGATGACGTCTTGGATAGAGACTTGTGCATTCTGCTGAGTAGTGTACTGTGACAGAAAATAACCCTCGTTATTTGGTGTTTCCCTGGCTTCTTCAAGAGTGAAATTGTCTTCGCAATGTTCGTCCCATCCAGTTGGGATAATGTCTTCAATGGCGACTTGTGAGCTTGGAGGAGCGGAATATTTCACCATAAAGTCATATTTGCCACTTGGCTCTCCTAGCGTATCCCAAACTTCTTTAGGTGGATTTTGATATTGCTCAGTGATGGAACTTGTGAAACTTTTGTCATTTTCAAATTGATCACCCCATCCAGTTGGGGTAATGTATTCCATAGCAATAAAAGAACTCTGAGGTGCGGTATACTGAAAATTATACCCGCCGCTTGGTTCTCCCAAAGTATCCCAAACTCCCATGGGAAGGGGTGGAACTTCATTTGGATATGGCTGAATGATATCGTCTTCAATATCGTTTACTCCTTAGCTGATGAAATGTGACATTAATCCTCCAGAACAAGGACTTTGATCGTTCTTTTGATTTCCATTAGCATAGCCCAGGCCTAGCTTGTCGGACTTGTAAGGTATATCGAGGAGCTGTCCCCATACTGTGCAACCACCTTTTTCGATCACAGCTTTGGCATCTTTGAGAGAAGCCATAGTTGTAGTTGGAGTAGCAGAAATATGCTTGGTAGTAGAGACATCTGGGGAGACCACCTCAAAAGATTGGCAGGGAGTTTCGATGAATCTGTCATCCAACTCAACATACTTGGAGTTACTCAGGTGGCTAACCACATATTCTTCTTCGCCATAAACTGTGACAATCTTTCCTTTTACTGGATACTTCAACTTCTGATGTAGGGTAGAAGTTACAGCATTTGCCCCATGTATCCAAGGGCGTCCCAGTAAACAGGAATATGCTGGGTGAATTTCCATTACGTAAAAGGTAGAATCAAAGATCTGAGAGCCCACTCTGATTGGGAGATTCACCTTTCCGTACACTGTTCTTGTTGACCCGTCGAAGGCTCTTACCACAACATCGCTTGGTTGTAACACAATTCCTCCGAAGTCAAGCTTTTCTAGTACTGGTTTTGGTAATACGTTCAAAGAAGAACCGTTATCTACCAGCACATGAGATAGAGTGGTGCCATTACATTCAATGGAGATGTGTAGGGCTTTATTGTGATTCTTTCCAGCAGGGGTTAGATCAACATCATAGAAACCGAGGCCATTATTTACTGTTAGACTGGCAACACAATTTTCAAATTGATTGATTGAAATCTCTTGTGGTACATGTGCAGCTTTCAGGAACTTCATCAGGGCTTTGGCATGAGCTTCTGAATACTTTAGCAGAGACAACATTGAGATTTTTGAAGCAGTGTGCCCCAGTTGTTCGACAATATTGTAATCACTCTTGCAGATGATTTTCAATATTTCCTCCATTTTTTGCTTTGATGGATCCTCAACAGTGACTTCCACCGGTATTTGAACTGGTTCAACTTGTGGCTCTTTGCCTCGAGCGTTGATATCTTGATTAGGAACTGGAACCTGGACTGGATTAGTAGCAACATTTGGAGAAATTTCTGGTGAAAAGATCCGTCCACTTCTCGTAATCTTACTGGTACCCACAATATTATGAATAGTTGGAGTAGTAAAATTCATGGCCTCTTCGGTCAAGGTATCCTGTTTAACTCCATGGACATAAACATTAGTGTCATAACTCCACGGGACAGCTTTGTCTGAGGAGTATGGAAATGGAGTCGGACTGGTAATGATTACCGATGCCACTTTGGGTGTAGCAGAAATTTTGAAAGGAGCTTTGGTAGGGATTTTCAAGGGTATGTTGGAAACCATTAAGACATCCTCTATTCTCATGCCATTTGAAAAGACTTCACATAAAACGTCCATGGAAGGTAGCCTCTCAAACATAATGATACGGTGATCCATCCACTTTTGAATTCCCATTCTCAGATTTTCACAACCATTGGGTAGGTGTGTGCAATAAAAGCAATCAGGGTCGCAACCTGGAAAGTAACCAGCTTGGATTAGCTTTCCTTTGACTTCAAGGAGCGGAGTTGACAATTCCCTCACATCATAGATGTAAACAGTGTCTATGATAGCATTGACGGTCTTGTCGTGCTTCGGCATAGGTGTCGTGATGACATTTGGAGTCTCTGGAGGATCGAACTCAATTTCCCCAGCATCTATCATGTCTTGTATTTTATTTTTCAGGGCCCAACAGTGATCTGCGTCATGTCCTAGACAGTTAGAGTGATACGCACATGTTGCATCGGGGTGATAACTCGGAGAGGAAGTGTTGACATTCTTTGGAGGGTCTTTCAACGTGATCAGATCTGCTTTTAACAAATGCTGCAATGCTTGAGAGATTGGCATATTGATTCTGGTGAAATTTCTTCTTGGTGCATCTGGTCGACGCGTATATTTTGGCGGTTGATCTTTTTGAGGTGCAGATGTGGAGATCAGAACTGCCCCTACAGATTGGTGATGCTCATTTTTGCGACCTTTCAGACTTTGCATTGTGTTGACTTCATTTCTCCCACTGATGGGCCTTTTTGTAGTACCAGAGGAAGAGCCTATTTGAATTTTTCCATTTTGAATGCCGCTTTCGACACGCTCTCCAGTCAATATCAGGTCAGTGAAACCTGATGATGAGCTTCCCAACAAATGGCTATAGAAAGGGCCAGTTAAAGTGCCCATGAACATGTCGACCAGCTCGCGATCAGATAAGGGTGGTTGAACCCTTCCAGCCAGATCTCTCCACTTTTGTGCATATCCTTTGAAACTTTCTTTCGGTGCCATGGACATGCCCCTTAGTTGAGTACGGGTTGGTGCAAGGTCAGCATTGTATTGATACTGTTTGTAAAAAGCAGCAGCTAAATCTTCCCAGGTATGAACTTTTGTACTTTCCAGTTGGTAGTACCACTCGAGTTGTGTACCCGACAGACTTTCTTGGAAGAAGTGAATCCACAATTTGTTATCTGCTGTATGAGGTTGTATCTTCCTTACATAGGACCTCAGATGTAGTTTTGGGCAGGAAACTCCATCATATTTTGCAAAGACAGGAACTTTGAACTTTGGAGGGATAACAACATCTGAGACGAGTCCCAGATCATCGAAATCTAAACCAGGTATTTTTTGTATCTCCATAGCTTTCATGCGTTCTTCCAACTGCTGGTATTTGTCATCATCCTGTTCGTCTCCAGAATGATAATCTTCTTCATTAGAAGAGAGAGAGAGGGTTTGGCAGAACCCTGGTTGCTATGATTGTCTCCTTGTTCACCATCACCGACTATTTCAGGGATCGGTGGCTTTTTGGACTTTTTGACTGGGATTTTGATCTTCCTTTTCAGGTGACTTAAGCCTACAGATCCTTTGGGCTTCTTTTTCTTCTTGGTTATCAGGGCTTTCAGTTCTTGTTGCCCTTTTGCTAGTTCCAGAATTGCTACCTGAACTTGGGCGTTCTGTGCTTCGAGATTCTTGATGCTTGTTTCAGATTCCATCTCTTCTAACTGAAATAAACAGCGAGGAGATGAGAAATCCTTCATGTGAACCTGTTATGCAATGTGTATGAATGAAATGCATATGCAATGTTTTCAAGGATCTTAGAATTTAGATTTGTTAAAACAAAGGAGAAACAAACATTTATTAGTTAATCAATTTTTTTCTTTTTTTTTCTTTTTTTTCTTTTGCCTCATTCGGGCTTACAAAACAAAAATAAAGAAAATGAAGGATCCCTCAGGTCTCCCATGGACGCTTTCTCTTCGCACCCAGGAATGTGTTGATCTGCTGCTCTTCTTGGAGTTGTCCGGTGAGCTCCAATATTTTCCTCTCATAGTCTTGACAGTGTGCTTTGAAGGTGTCTCTTTCCTCTTTTAGTTGAACCCAAGATTTCTGCAACTCTTCCAGGTCAGTTGGCATATCCGGATGTAGAATAACTCGAGGTTCGTCTCCTTCGACTTCTGGCTCAATAGTCACAGGTAGTATAGCGGGATATGGCATTATGAACTTCTGAGCATGAGCACGCACCCATTTGAGGTAAGGCTCCATAGGAATAGAATTCCATTGCCCCAAAGTTTTGCTTTCTACTCTATATACACTGCCCCACGCATGTATAAACCTTCGTCGATGTCTGTGGGAATCATCCTCGTAATCAAACACAATACCACGGATGATCATGTCATGAGGACAGTTTCTTTGTGCATATCCGAATTGGCGTAAAGCTAAAGAGGGATGGTAAGTGATGCCTCCCTTGATGCCAAGTAGTGGCACATTAGGGTACTCTCCACAATGATCAATGATAGTAATGTCTCTTTGAAAGAAGTTGTTCCACCGGATATCTGAATGAGACAAAGACATAATCCTGCGAGACCATTGCATTCTTTGTTCATTTCTCAACACTGATCGAGGAAGATGAAATGTATACCATCTAGCCAATAGTGGTACACAGCACATAAGAGTTCCTCGTTTCTTCATGGTACGAGTGTGTAGAGAATGTAGAATGTCTCCCAGCAAGGTTGGTACCGGGTTACGGGTTAAGAAAAGGTTGATAATGTGCACACTTATGAACTGGTCGGGATTAGGGAATAAAACCAACCCATAGATCAAAAGAGCCACAACCTCCTCAAAAGCTGGGTAACTTTTGTTTTTAAGTAGTAATCGAGCCTTTTCCATTAAGAACTTAGCAAGCAAACCCTGGATTCCACTCTTTGTTTCCCAATTGGACTCGATTTCTGACTTTCGCAAATGTAAGGCAGCAGCAATGATTTCAGGTTTTGGAATCCTTTCTAAACCAGTGAAAGGTAATTGATCTCGAACAGGTAATCCAATTAGTTCAGAAAACTCTTCCAAGGTGGGTACTAACTGGTAATCAGGAAATGTAAAACAATGATGTTCGGGATCAAAGAACTGGAAAAGGACCCGTATCATGTCTTCCTCAAATTTTGAGGTAACCAAATGGAGTAGGTGACCGTGCTTTTCGGTGAATTGAGCATTCCTGGGAAACTATGATATTAAGTCCTTTAGTTCAGATGGCACCATTGAGATGTTGATTCGGATGTAATCTCTGGTAACGGGAGCCATTACCTGCAATAACAAAACAAAGGTAAACTCTTTGATCCTTGAAATGGTTAGTGAGAAAATGAAATGCTTATGATGCTTATGATGTTATGATGTCAAACATGTGGCACACAAAAACAAATCAAACAATAGCCTTAGGTTTAAAGGCTTGCATGAAGTTCATAGGTGATACCCTCCCCACTGAAGTTGAGTTGGTTAAAACCTGTCCTAGAATAGTATTCGGGTTCTATGATCCTTGGAGACAACATCTCAATACGGCGCTCGGACGGCCGATCAAAAATATTCCTCGAGGATAACTAACTTCGATCAATTTCAAAGCTCGCCACTTAATAGGCCACAAGTCAAGTTCAACTAAAAGGTTCTAAGACAAATTAGTGTTTAATGACATTTCAGAAGCCTAATATACTCCTTGATCGTTTTCAAGGGACATCAGTATAAACCAAAGTATCGCACTAACGGTGACTACCAGATCAACCGTATCGATACATGCCGTACAGTTTCCTTGGTCTATTGTCACATACTTAAGGTATCTCGAGATTCGGGTTAGAATCTTTCAAACAAGCAAAATACCCAAACAAACCTTTGAAAAATAGAGCAATCAAGTCAAGCAATTGAAAACATCGATGTGATCTAAACTCTAAAGGGAACCCCTTTTGAAAACATTTTGTTTTTTAGAAAGTAATTCCCCAGCAGAGTCGCCAGTTCTGTCATGCACTCGGTTTTTTACCGTACCTTTCGTGGAGAGATACACGAACTGACTCTTTTCTTTCTGCTTTTGTGTTTTTGAAATCAGAGAGTCGCCACCGACTTTTATTTTATCCAATTAAGGAAAGGTTTATAAAAGAAACAGAAAAAGACCTTTAAGAAATTCTGGGTAAGGGGTAGGTTATACAAAGGGAAGGTATTAGCACCCTTTGTATCCATGGTTATCCATGGGCTCTTTAATTTGCTTAGCTCACTTGTTTTGAATCACTTTTCTATTGCCTTAAAATGCTTGTATGTGGTTTCAAATACTTTTGTAAATTGACTTTGTAATGATCCTTGTGTGGATGTATACAAAGTGTTTTATCTTTCGAAAAGATGTTTTAAAAAAAGAACGTTAACTTCGTAATGATCCTCGTTTGGATATATACAAAGTATTGTCTTTTTTTGAAAGTTTTATTTTGAAAAAAAACAGTATAAGAGACATTTGTTTGTTTTGATTTGAGCAAGCAAATTAGGAGGTCTACCCTAAGTTATAAGGTCTTTTCCTATTTCCTTTAAAAAACTATCCTTTTACCGGATGTAAACGAAAGTTCGATTTTGCATTTGAAACAGTAGAATTTGATTTTTGATTTTGAAAAGAGTAAAAGAGGGATTACCCTAAGAGGTGCAAGTGTGATTGTGTTTTGATTCAGATATTTTATCTTTGAAGTTAGTGATCTAACGATTCAATTTTAATCTTTGGCATACACGCAGTTTTATATGTACTGAAAATTAAAATGCGGAAATGTAAAATGCGGAAAGTAAATCTACGCTATTACATCGATTTTGCAGGAATGTAAACTACGCTATTTACATGAATTTGACAACCTATACACTTGATCTAGGAATTTAAATTGCAAGAAAATAAAAGAAATATTTTTGGATTTTTGTATGATTTGATTTTAATTAGAATTAATGCATGATTAATTTAATTAAAATGCTATGCAAGATAGAAATAAAATTTAAACCTAAAAATTAAGTCTAAAATATGTTCAAAATGCTTGTCAATTAATTTTAAAACAAAACTAATTTTTTTGGAATTTTTGAAGTTGATTTTAAGCTAATTAACATATAATTATATAAATAATTACACAAATAATTAAAACTTAAAAATAAAATTATCCTAAATATGTACAAAATTAGCTTATGATGTATAAACTATATTTAATATAAGGAACAATTTTTTTATGATTTTTTGATGGGTTGGAATAATTAAAAGATAAATATATACCTATTATCTAATTAATTATACAAAATATTTAAATTATGAAGAAAAATAAAATATTTTTATATCAGAAAATAAAATATTATTTTATCAACTTAAAAATATTTTTTGTGTATTTTTTGGATTTTTAAAACTATTTTAAAATAATTTTACAAAGAATATTAAATAAAATAGAAAAATATACAAACAATGATCATGTGTGGTATGCTAGTGAGTCCATGGTATGGACTGCTTGTCTGGTTCGTTGGATGTGTTTTTAAAAGAATCTGATGGTACACATGGAAGGGTGCATGATAAGCTGAACAAAAGAGATGCGCTGGATCTCTAGGAATTCAAATCTTTCAGAAGGGGCCCACAGGTGCATGCGTGGATGGGAAGACAATTTGACCGGCCAATGATAAGAAGCCACGCGAGCGGAGGGAAGAGTCAGCTTTGACTGACGAACCACGCTTGGACGCGTGGTCATCTTCAACCTCCGTCTCCTTCATTTTTTCACATAAATAGCGGCGGTTTTAAACCCCCTCTATTTTTACGATAAAAACGCCATTTTTGGTAGCTTCACAAACCTGCAAGAACAAACATTATGAAGAATAGCAAGTGACCCAGATCCCCTAATTAGGATGATCTGAGTTCAAATATGGTATTAGTTTCGCTGTTTGAGCGCTGTAGCCATGGATTCGATGAAGTTGAAGCTTAAACATACATGAGCACTTGTTAATGGCATAGAGCTATTCTCACGTGGAAACTAACATGTTAGAGCCCATATCTACCCTATGAGACCTCATGAACTCATTAGAATGATTAGATTACATTGATGTTGATTAAATGTAAGAAAACGAAAATTAATTATTCATGAAGGTGAAGAGTATTATGCACGTGGTATAACCCTTATAGGACCATATTATAAGCTCATTCTTACTCTATGCCACTTCAGAAAATGATTGAAAGTGTTTGTTTGTATTGATAATGGTTGGAAAATGGAAATTGAAAATTACAAAGCTTTGATATTTTTTGAGAATTTTGGTGAGTTTCTTTGCTATGCCTTGGCTATTTTCGTGTGTGTCCTCTTTGTGGAGTATGCTGCTTCATTTATAAGCTAGGATGTGCTTAAAATTGAAGCTAAGAAGCATTGATGAGCTTTGTTGAAACTTTGATTTTTAAATATTAAAAATCTTTGAAACTTTGACCAAAACTTGCTCTCCTTTACTTCTCTTGCTTTGTACTTCCTTTTGCTACAGAAGATAAGCTACCTTTGATGACTCATGCTTAAGATTCAGGCTACACATTATCCTTCCATTTTCCTTTTTTAATTTAATCTTAAATGGGATAAAATTAAATCAAAAAAAGAAACAAAAATTCTATGGGCTTTGTCTTGGTCGTGGGAGGCCCTTTACATCATGGGAAACATGTTTGGACCATGGAAATTGGGTCTCATTTGGAAAAAAAAAACATTTTTGATCAATGTTGATTTCATGCATTTTCCCAAAAAATGGTCAACTTCAACAAGGCATAAATCCCTCAATTTTTATCATATGAAGGAGATGTTGTACTTTTTGGAAACCTCAAAGAGTCCTATAAACAATGTCTTTGGTCTCATGTCAAAATGATTTTCCATGCTCCTTGTGTATCCTTTTGAAAAAAGTGACTTTTTGTTGACTTTGAAAATGACCTGTAATGTCTTTGTCCATATTTTTCAAATGGTGAATCTAATGACCATGGGACCAATTGCATTTGAAAGATAATTGAATTTACTTCAACATGAGCTTTGGTTTGAATTTTTTTGATGAAGGATGAGAGAGTTATGACCAGTCAAAGTTCAGTTGACTTTTTAGGAGAAAACCCTAATTTTGAAACTTAGGGTTTTGTTGATTTTTTATCTTTCCTTGATGAATTATGATCAACCAATGATCAAATGATGAATCCTTTGACAAAATATGGATGTTGACAAAAAATTTCATTTTTGACTGTCTGTTGACTTTTTTGGTCAAACGGGTCGTCTGTTGACTGTTTGAGCTGCTGACTGTGCATCTGAGTGAATTGAAGTTTGAAAATTTGTATGGTGGTACTTTGAGATATATGGAGGTCCATGAAATCCATTTGAGGTCTCAAAAACTTGTTCTCCTGAAAAAAACAAGAAACCCTAGTTAGGGACTGTTTGCGTAGGAGACAGTTAAGCGTACCTGATTTTTGTGCAGTGCTGAGTCTCTGCTAATCATGTGATATTCAGAAGACTTCTAGGACAAAAATCTTGGAATTTTGAAATGCAAAAGTTTGATTTGATTGATGGTACAAAACACGGAGAATTGCACTGTCAGCGGTTTGACTGTCAACTGACTGTTCAGGCATGTAGCAGTTAAAGTGAAAATTCAACAGTCAAAGTTAATATTTTTGTTGTTTTTGTTTTTTTGGTTTTGTTTTGTGTTAATGATGAAAATTTATTTACATGACTTGTTAGAAAAACACAGACGTAATAAATAAATAAATAATATGTACTGTATGCGAGCAAAATTACCGATAATAACCCTGAAAATCATTTAATGCACAGAAAAAATAAATATTTAACTGGTAGAAAACACACAAAATATTATCTGGATAATTAATCAACAATATGACAAATAGTACGACATTTAATACTGACAGTACAGACATTACATAATTTAATGAACAGTACAATGAGTAAACGGTACGTTAAGAAATAAGAGATACGACAAACTTTAGGAATGACGATTAATAACCCATGCTACAAACAGTAACATGTAGATGATTGGGAGTGTCACCATCCCAGGTCCACATTTTTCAGGGCTATGCAGACAGAAGAAGGACATGATTACCACCACGACGGTGATGATCATAAGAAAACACGTCTCTATCTGCTTCGCCATTTTTACCGGGGGAAGAAGAGAGAATGAATATGAAGTAGAAATTTGAGAGATGAGTTAGAATTTTGATGTGAGATTTTATGGAAAAAATGAGAAGTATTTATAGAATGAAAAGAAAGATAGAGACGTTGGGGAATGAAGTGATTCCGTACAAAAAAGGAGAATTTGAGTGGAAGTAGGATTTGAAAGAAAGTGTATGATAGTGTTGGAAAAAAGAGAGATGTATAGAATAAAGTTAGGATTTGATTTTGAAAGAAAGAGATTTGAATAGAAAGGAAAAGATTTTGAAAATAATGGAATATAGTACAAAAATTAGTGGGAAACAAAAGATAATAATAATTTACTTGTTACCAGTACAGTCTGAATCCCCGAACTATGCGCCTGCAAAAGATTTAACTCTGTACCAATTGCGTCAATACTATTTATCTGTAAATGAATCTCAAATAAATAGCGTGTGTGAAGTAATAAACAGTAATTGGCGTTTGCGTAAGAATAAATCCAACAGCGAGCCAAAATACCGTATAAGAAAAATTCTAAAAACCAAGTATTCATAAATCAGGATATGAAAATCCAAGATTATATAAAACTCTTAATTTTTAGATTGAAGTTTTCTTGAAAAAAGATGCGGGCAAATTTTGGGGTATAACACTAACCAATTGCAATTCACAACAAACATATTCACAAAATTCAAGTATTATGTTCATACAAAGAATTGCCTCAAAAGCCATCCAAACATATTTAGAAAATTCTAGAAAATTCGTGATAAAACAATAGCATACAAGATTCAGTTTAGTTCATGAAAATATAAAACTTTTCATGCTAGACCGCACTAAGCGTCCCCTACCGCGCTAAGCCCGCTCACGAAAAACCAGAAAATTTTGCTTCAGACCGATTATGTTTCACACGATTTTTCACCATAAAACCCATCCAAAAACAACCATAGTTCATGAAATAGAAGCACAATAACATGTATTCATCATATAACATCAATTACTAACATCAAGACATGATTAAATCATCAATTTCATGTATTGCACATAAAAACCTAACTTTTCAAAACCTAGAAATTGAAATCCCCAAAACCTACACATGTTACTATCCATTACATACATCATATACCCATATTCATATGAAAAACCCACCCTTACATTAGATGTAGATCCTTGAGGGTTTTTTTCTGCTTCTCTTCTCTCTTTTTTCTTCTTTCTCCTATTTTCCTCTTTTCTTCACTTCTCTTTCTATTTTCTCTTGTGTTAGTTAAACCCTTACTAACATAATTCTCTTAATAGGCTTACTAACTCTTCACCCCCACTTTTACTCTTCCTAACATACTATTAGGCCCAATTACTTATTTTATCATTTTCACCCCCAAATAACCCAACACATATAACACATATGTTCAAAAAATACAAAATCAATTAATTATTATACCATATATTAATTATTAAAATAAATCATTAATAAAATAACTAGTAAATAAAACCGAAGTGTTACAGATTACAAGCCTATGAGGGCTTTACTCTTACGCACCCCCATCTTTTTACTGAAATGAGTAAAACAACCCAAGGGCTTTTTCGTCCAAGGCCCGTGCACCATTACTACTCCCTGTTTCAGGCTTCACACCTCCCATAGGCCTTTCTTATTTCTTTTATTTTCTTTTTTTGGTCTAGGTTTTTTAGAACGAAAAATATAAAAATGCCCTAAGAATAATAAAAAATGATAAATGTTTTTTAGTCTAATATTCTCTAAGAATAATTTTAATTAGAATTTAATTAGCATTAAAATTTATTTTTGATTAATTAGTTTGGTTTTACTTAGGATCATTAATTAGAAACCATAATCTCTTAGGTTCTTTAGGAGTTGAACTTTAGAACTTGAGTTTGTCATGCATTTTAACACATTTACATCACATTTGCACTAATTTTTTATTGGCCATTTTATGAATTTTTTTACTTATATTTTTGCATTGTCTAGTGTATGGTTAATCTTTGCATGATTGATGGTTTATACTTGTATGAATTTACCTTTATATGGTTTATGGTTCCAACCCCCCCCCCCCCCCATTATGGATAATATGTTCTCATTCCCCATGAAAATGTATAATTCACCCCCCTTGATGGGTAAAATGCTCCCCCCATCTCATGGACATGTAATAGCATAGGTTTTATTTTTCTTTATCGCTTTCCTTTTCATGTTAATAATTAAGATAAAACAAGACGACAAAAATAACAATTTCAAAACAAGACAAAAAAACAAAGTTTGATCCAACGTCGAGTATTTTAACAAACAAACACAATTGAATACACTACACGCAAGTGCTTGGTCTAACACCAAGTATCTATTTCCATTCCATACAATTGAAACCAAAAATAAAAACAAAACTTCAAACACGTGATCCAATGTCAAGTTCCTTTTTCAAAATCTTCTTTTTCATAACAAAAATGGAACAGAAAAGGAAGTGATTAGGCATATGCCTCTTCCTTCCCCAAGACTTTGGATACTGCTGTAGAGCTTCCTGTCTAGAGGCTTGCCTTCCAAATAAGTACTCTAAATAAAACGAGTATAGTTCTTTCCTTATTGAACTAAAAAAGGAGTGATTGGGCACTTGCCTCTTCCTCTCCGAGTGCTAGGATATTGTTGTAGAGCTCACTGTCCGAATATTTGTATTTCGGTAAAGAAACGTGACTCTAATCATCTCTTCTCTTTCATAACAAAATATTTTGGATGAAAAAGGAAGTGATTGGGCACAAGCCTTTTCCTTCCCCTAGAATTTGGATACTACTATAGAGCTCCCTGTCCAAAGGCTTGTCTCCACATAAAAATCATCTCAACAAATCAAACCCTCTTTTTTCGCCTTAGGGCTATCAAAAACCTTTTCATAAAGAACATGTTATTTTCGTTCTACTGCAATACAAACAACGTTTAAGCCTCCTCACGTGCAAGCATAAAAGCAACGTTCAGCTGCTAGAATAGGAACGTTAATATCATCCACTAAAAACAACCAAGCTCTAGGAGTAAAGCTTAGTGGCGACTGTGTATTTTTTTGTGGTGTGAAACGTTTCTATATAATCAAATCCTTTTTTAGTAAGAAGTCACTGAGGCGCTTATACCAAGCTCTAGGAGCTTTTTTGAGACCAAAGATAGCCCTTTTTAGTTTAAAATCATAGTCATGATTTTCATGGTCCTCAAAACCAGGAGGTTGAGAAACATAGACTTCTTCATTTATAAAACTGTTAAGGAAGGCAGACTTGATGTCCGTCTAATACAACTTAAAATCTAGACATAATGTGAATGCCAAAAGGAGTTGAATCACTTTGAGACGAACTATATGAGAATATGTCTCCTGATAGTCAATCGCTTCAACTTGATTGTATCCTTTTGCCACCATCTTTGATTTATTTCTTGTAAATATACAATTTTACCAAGTTTGTTCTGAAAAACCTATCTCGTGCCTATGATTATTTTATTCTAAAGATGTGGGACAAGATTCCATACATCATTTATTAAAATTGATTGAGCTATTATAACATAAAATGACTCATCCTTAGTCACTTGAAGCATCAATGATATTTTTTGGATCAATCTATGAAATGAATGCGGTATAATTAAAAAATTTATTGATCTGGGAACGTGTGCTTACGACCTTTTTTATGTCTCCTATAATATTGTCTAATGGATGGTCTTTCGCGACAATCCAGTCTTAAGGATGATTTATTGCGGTATTTTCTTTATCATCGTCATGTTCGCTTTCCTCTTTATCATCTTTAACGTCTTCACTTTTAGGAGGATCCACTTTTGGACCATGATGCTTGACTAAGAATTCCATCATTAGACCTGAAACATTTAAACTAAAAGAAATAGATTTCCTCGCCTCTTGGGGTTTGGTTTCATCAAAAGCTGCATGCATAGAATATTCAATTGCAAATGTTCTATTGTTTAACCCACTATAAATGTTACCAGATGAATAATACCCAAGAAGTATTACCTCATCTACTTTAGCATTGAACTTATCTAGCTTGTGTTCACCATTATTTAAGATAAAAAATTTGCTTCCAAAAATGCGTTGGTAAGAAATATTTTTCTTTTTATCTTTAAGTAACTCGTATGGAATATTCTCTATGATAGATTTAATGACCATCCTGTTTTAGGTAAACCTATCTCACTTATCATAGTTTATGCTAGTTCTTTTAAAATACGATTTTTATGCTCTACAACACCTTTATGTCATGGAGGGCGCGAACATGAGAAGTTATGATTATATTGTTTTCAATGCAAAAATCTTCAAAGTGATGATTAACAAATTCACCACCGTGATCACTTCTTAAAGTTATTATTATTAAATTAGTTTTGGAAAAGCTTGGTAAATCTAACAAAATCTTTAAAAGTTTATTCTTTGTCAGCTAAGAATATAGTCAAGTTAAATCTAGGAAAATCTTCTACTATCTAAAAGCCATAGTAATTTTCTCCTGGACTCTTAGTTGTTGAGGGGCCAAAGAGATCTAGATGGAGACGCTTAAGAAACTCATTTGTGGAAACACAATTTTATTATTAAAAAGACGTTCTTGTTTGTTTTCCCATTTGACACGCGTTACATAACTTATCCTTTGAAAATTTTATTTTAAGTTGAACAATTACTATATCCTTAAATGTTATCTTATTGATTAAATTAAAGTGAATATGGCTCGAATGCCTATGTCACAACCCAAAGTCTTCCCTTTGGGTAACTAAACATTTGGTACCTTGCTTTGTTACATCATCTAGGCTCAACATATAAATGTTGTTAAACCTAGAAAAAACATCTTCAAAAGTATTTGTCGTGGCAACAATAACCTTTATGGGAGGAGGGACGATCTCAACATGAGGGCCCATGACCACAACAATTTAAACAAGACTAGTGGAGGTATCAATATCTATAGTGGGCAGGCCAATATCAATAACTATGGAAATAAAGGAACATCAAGGGAAATAGTTGTGGAAGAGGCGACTATGTGTTTGAATACATTCTCTTGGTCCATATGATCTACACATAAAATTGAAAATTTGGTAAACTAAAAAAGGCATAAAAAAATAAATCCTAAGTCATAAGACATACCAATAGTATCATAAGCATCTTTGTGACAAGAGGCCTATCCCAAGTACTCGATATCTATGTACCAATCCTTGGTCTTGACATTTCGAAGTGTCATACCCTAATTTTTGACCCCCCTGAGATGACATATCTTCAGGATTTTCATCAAGTCAAAGCAAGTACCCAGAGCAGCCTGACATTCAATCGAGGGTGTTCGAAAACAAGAAAATTCAGGCAAAGGATCAATCAATAGAGGGATTAGTCTCTAATACAATCATAAGACTCAAAAGCTTCATTATTTCACCTATGATTGATTAGACACCCAGTCATCTAAGTACAGAATTACTCAGATCAACAGACTAGGGTTTGGAGCCTATCAAGGACTAAAATCAGGGATCACTCTTGGGAAACCCTAAAAAGCCCCAGGGAACCATTCAAAGACATCAATCATCTTCAAATAACCCATATGACAAGATCCACTGGACATCACACCTCAATTCAAAGTCTACAGTCATCATTCTCATCTGGTCGACAATTAGGGTTTTTGACCTAATTCACCAAAATAGTTGACTTTTAATCAGGGCATGAATCCAAAACTCAAGACATGATTCAAGAGTCTCTACTACCTCAATATAATCCATTTACATCATTCATTTGAGGATAAGATCTTGTTTCTACACAAAAGTCCAAAAATTCACTTTGTCAGGCAAAAGTCAACTGTATGGGATCACCTTTGACTTTTAAGGTTTTTGGTCAAAAAATGACTTTCAAAGATCAATATCATCAATATATGGATATTAAAGTCATTTGACCAAAGAAATTCAAAGAAATTCATCAAGGAGCAAAAAGTCGGGAATTAGGGTTTTTGAAGGCATGGTGAGAACTCAAAATTTCACCTACACAACTCAAAAAACTTCCAACATGAAAGTTGTAGATCTTGCAAAATAAAACAACATCTTACAAAGGAACTTTTTTCAAAAGATCAATCATTTATGAAGTTTTGGAAATTTTGAAGTTTAGGTCATAAACACTTAGAAATTTTTCTAAGTGTTTTAACCTAGTTTTCTTCCAACTTTGGCCTCATTTTTCACAAATTTGCCAAAGGATTCTGAAGAAACTCCAAACTAATGATTTGAAGTAGATGTTTAGGGCTTTCCAAATTGTGTTCAACCTTCTCCAAATTCAATTTGAGCTAGGAGTTATGCTTGTTCAAAGTTGGCCTCATGAAGTAAAATTATAGGTCATGTACAATTTGAAACTTTGCAATTTTGTGCATTTTGCTTCACTAAGTGATGCTACACGACCTCTAATGCATCTGAAACTATACCATACATCAATTTCCATCATTGCATAAGGATTAGAGAAGATTCCCAAAAACAAAGGCATGTGATTATGTAATGATTGCATTTTTGAATTTATGACAAATTGGTGATTCATCAAAGGAATCTTCTCCCAACCAATTGGAGCTCATTTCTGCAGCCATTTGGTCCCCTAAGATCAAGCAAAACCGATGGCTAGGGAGTGGTATCAAAGAACTCATCATTGCACTTGGAATATTCTTTGAATTTCTTCATGGCTAAGAAACCAAACTTGCTTCACTAAGCAAGCTCACTCTCCCAATCAGTACTGAGACATTTGCCTATAAATAGAGGCCTCATTCTCATTCAGAAAACACACCAAAGCAACCATATTCCTTGCTTTCTCTTTCTCTTCTCACGTTCATTGTTTTTCAAAGTTCTTTGGCAAGAAGAATCGATTTCTTCAAACCAGAGCTTATCTTTGGAAAGTGAGCATTCTAACATCTCAAGGGAGGTCATTTGAGGTGATCCAAACACCTGGATCACTTCTGTAAGTAGAGGAACACCATTGTTGCTCTCACTTTGGAGCATTTGCAGTTGGAGGTCCATAGAGTGATTCAGGAGGTTCCAAGTCAAGCCAATCATCCAGGCACACTCCTCAGGTCATAGTGAAGCTAACCAGATGGCTGCAGCTCATCTGTAACTCCAAATTCAACAACCTCCATGTTCACTTGAAGCTAAAATCGAGGGAGGTCCATAGAGCAATTCAGGAGGATTCAAGCTCCAATAAGCATTCAGTTAGCATCATTGAGTCTCAAGGAAGCTATTGAGATCATTCATTCAAACCCAGGTGCTCTCAATCATCCTCACGACCTCCATTTTCAGAGGTAAGTTTCTGAACTTCACCTCTTTAATTTAAGCACTCACTGAGTTAAAGCTCGATTCTATCTTGTTTAGCATCATCAGAGGATTGAAAACCCTCTATCATCTTGCATTTATTCATTTTGTTTGTCATTTAATTTCAAATTTAGGGTTTATATGTTCTTAGAGTTTTCTGAGAAATTAGGTAGCTATAGTTCATATAAATAAGTGTTAGTTACATATCTGGATTCGTGAGGAAATTTAGAACAAGATTGATGTTTACATCATGTCATTTAGTTGAGAAACCAGAGAGTTAGGATTTTGAAAATCTTTGAGCTCGAGGAAGAAGATGACTATGGCCATGGCGCGCAAAATTTGAATCTGGGGCCAAAGTTTATTTTATTTTGAATGGTATGCGTTCCTTAAACGACTGAACAAACTTGCCCTAGTGGCCTCCCATACGCCCTTAGTCTCATCATGCCTCAAGTCTGGGGTTCGAATCCCCCTCGCCCCAGACTTTTTGATTCTTTTATTTTTCAATGATTTACTAGTTGTTTTGAAACATAACCAAATGAATGCAAGTTACTATCACCACACGCGCGTTGGCTCAGTGGTGTTTGTTTTGAGTGTGTGACCTAGAGGGCGTGGGTTCAAACCTTCCAAGGGCCAAAACTATTTTTTTACACACAATTTCTTTTCATTTTCTCACAAACTTCACATATTTAATTAACCTATCAAATTAATTTATTTTCACTTCATTTTTCACACATTTATCATTTAATATACCTATTTTGTGAATAAATAAAAAAATCATAAAAATATTATTTATTTCATATATTTTTATTAGGTTTAAAATAGTATGTTTTAAGTGTTTTCTTAGATACTTTAAATACATATATTCACTTTGTTTCAACCTAATCATTTTGTAAATAAAATTTATGATAAAACCCTAATTGTTTAGGTCTTAATTAAGTAAAAATCTTTATTTTTACTTTGATTAAGTTGACTTTTGTCAATATTCAAAACTGTTTTCAATCTCTAATTAAACGGATGATTAAGGTTTTCAAACAACAAAACCTTGTATCATTCCAAATCATTCTCAATTTGCTTTTACACCAGTACTGTAAAGTACTGGGCCTCTAATAGAGTGTAAGTCCCAAAAACCTTCTCTTCTTAGCTTGTTTTCAAAACTTTATTTTCAAAATCTTCTTTCTGTTTTCAAAACATTCTTCTGGTATTTGAAGGGCATTATTCCCGGTGAAACTCTTCAGATACCTATGTGACCTTTGTCTATCTTCACTTCTTCTGTTTTCAAAAACCATTAACTGTTTATCATATATTCAACTGTTATCAACAAAACAACAAAAATTACTGTTGAGGCTCTGTACATACTTCTTCAATGGCCTCCACTCCATCCAGGTTAGGCTTTACAAGCTTTCAATTTACAGTCTTTATTTAAATTACTGTCAAATATAAACTGTGCATACATTAGTTTAGAACTACGTTTGAGTATAAACCTTAGGACAGTTAAACTATATATATATATATTATAGGAATATGACCTAGGATTGAGAATGTCTTCCCGGTGAAGGCTCTTTCCTAATTAGAGATCTGTAGTTCAAACCCCCAAGATGAATTATTCCCGGTGAAACATCTTGGCAAAAACCTTAGAATCCAAATAATAGGACACATCCACCCAAAGAGGAATTATTCCCGGTGAAACCTCTTACCCATTTGCTTAGAGCCAAAATAAGTTCAAAACTACATAGATTTCTCTTGTGCTATAACAAGGACCCTCGATTAGCCTCCTCTTGGGCTTTGTACAAGGACCCACAGGCTTCTTAAAAGCATTTCCAGCTTCCTCTTGAGCTTGTATACAAGGACCCATCAGGTTTCTTATAAACATAGGAACAGGTCTTTAGTCACCTTTTAGCCTACCCTGGTGAGTTTCTTCCAATTTAAACCAGACTTTAAACAAGCTAAGTTTGTCTCAATTCTGCATTGAGTACACCTTTTGGAATGAGAGACATGGACAGTCTCTGTCACCCTTATCTTCATCAATCTTCCTTAGCAGAGTCTAGGATCCATGCTTTGGGTCATCCTCAGCATTGAGTCAGCCTTCATCTTGGGCTTTAAACAAGAAGTCTCCATTAGATAATCTTTCTGCCATCCACTTTTCAATCACAAAACCCCTGGAAAGGGTTAGCCTCCAAAGTCAATTAAAATCAACCTCCATTTCAATAAATCCCTGGAAAGGGTTAGCTTCCACACATTCTTTCATTTTTAATAATATCCCCTGGAAAGGGTTAGCCTCCAAAGTCAATTAATAAAAAATGTCAAAAAAATAAAGATTCATTTCTCTTAGGAGATAATTTCCCCAAAAGAGTCAAAACCCCTGGAAAGGGTCAGCCTCCAAAAACATGATAAAGTCAGTCTTTTAAACAGACAAATTCTCCAGCTGAGTCAAAATCCCTGGAAAGGGTTAGCTTCCAAAGAAAAACAGTCTTTCAATAAATAAAATCTCCTCAGTAGAGTCAAAACCAACAAAAATAGTTAGCCTCAACCTTGGGCTTCATACAAGGCACCCAAACAATAAAACTCCCCTGTCAAGAGTCAGCCTCAACCTTGGGCATTGTACAAGGCAGATAATAGAGTCTCCCCAGTGAGTTCTTCATCATTCAGTAGCCACAACCTTGGGCTTTGTACAAGGCAGATAAACCATATTTCCATGTGTCAAAGATTCCTAACACCTAGGATCTTTTCCCTATAGAGTCATCCATACTTAGTTTATTTAAGAGTCTGCCACAACCTTGGGCTTTGTACAAGGCAGAAAATAATGTTTTCCCTAGCTAGAGTCAGCCACAACCTTGGGCTTTGTACAAGGCACATAAAATAGAGTCATTCATTCAATTATCCTCAACAGTCAGCCACAACCTTGGGCTTTGTACAAGGCACACAAATAGAGTCTCCCTAAGTAGAGTCAGCCTCAATTCTGGGCTTTGTACAGAACACAAAAATACCCTGTAATTAATCCCCCGTGGAGTCATCTCCCAGAGTCAATAATATTAATAAATCAATCAAAAAGCCTCAAGCTTGGGCCTCATACAAGCCAGCTAAAGTCAAATCTTTTATACAGTAGATAGACATAGCTTATCTCTATAGAGAGATATTTTTACTACTCTACCACATTCAAACAAACAAACATTTTAATTTCAATTTCAATCAAAGTCTCCCATTTAGGACTCTGAAAGACATGCTCTGGCACATCCCCAGACTTGTACACTTTCCCTAATTTGGACGAGCATCTTTCTTTCATTTAAGAGGCATCTGACTGGCATACTTGCACACACAAGTAAGGTCCCCCTCTTGAATGAAATGAATCCAGTTATTCTGTCACTCCTTTAAATGTTTGTGGTAGAATAGTACAAATACCTCTCTGTAGAGATAATTTCATGTCTCTTTACTGTAAACAGAGATTTAATTCCAAGCTTCAACCTTGAGCTTCAAGCAAGGCACCAAAAACAATTAATTTCCCTAGTTAGTTCCCCGAACTACATTAAGCTCTGACTTCCACTAGGGATATGTAGGCATGAGGTTCACAAGGAATCTCAGCGAGCTAATAAAATACCAAAAATAGTCAGTCTGTCTATCTGTTTGTCTTTCTTTAATCAATTCAATTCTCTCTCCTAACACAAAGGAGAAACTTTCCCAATCATTAGCAGCAAACACAATCACAAATGACACAGAGAAGGTTCCTGTAGAGTACTACAGATATGTAGGGTGTTTAAACACTTCCCTATGTATAACCGACCCCCCGGACTCCAGAATTTCTAGTCTAGGTGAAATCCCCACACTTAGCAAACTCCTAGGGTTTAGTTGAGATCTTTTTTCCCCTTTCCTACTCGTAGGACAAATAAGAAAGTTCGTGTGATATCGTAGGAAGAACTGAAATAAAATTCATCCCACCACGGGCGCATTCTCCTTCCAAATTTCGCGTGAAGGGTTTAGCGTGCCGTCCTCCCAAGTGAAACGGGGAGGTAAAGAAAACGACACCACACGAAGTCATAGAGAAACACTCTAATTCGGGTGGAACATTCATTCCCAAGCTCAATTAGGCCTGCTTCATCATACAATAGTTCTATTGGGAACTTTTGATGTTTTTTGGGCTCCAACATTGGTGAAAGCATGGTTGGAAGGGGGCTTAAGGCCATTAGAGTTAGTCTTATAAGCACTAGTACACACGGTGTCGTGGGCCTTCATTCAACGGTCAAACTATCACTTGCCTAAATTTAAATTCTTGAGAGTTAGTGAAGAACTCAAATACCTTAAGAGACCGCTTGAAAGAAATCAACCTTTAATGATCCATAACATTAACTGACTCTCAAGCCAAGGAGAAAATATTGAAGAATGCATGAACCGACCCTTATACCTCAAAGTTTTGGAATACAAGCCGAAAGGCATGAATCAGGTCCAAAAATTAAGGTGAAGTACGAAAGGTGCCAACTAATATGAGGCATGATCTGCGTCTCATTCGCGGAGATCGAGCAAATAAGTCTAATCTTCCTAAAAAAAATGTAATGTACCTTGGAAAAAGGGTGTAAATAGTCACAATAAATCTACACCTTTGATTATCTTATATTTCAATTAGCATTGATTTTTAAGTTATAAATCAAATATCTTTCGTACATGTATAGACTAATATCTATTTTTTTATAATATTTTTACATTTTCTAAAATAAATTTAAATCTATTACTTTGATTAAATGAAAACAGAATTCTAACATCACATCTAAATTCTATTGTTTTTTTTTTTTTTTTTACATTGATTGTTATACAACAATGACTTATCACAATTGAAAACAAAGCTTAAACGAATTTAACATATGACAAATAAGAATTTAAATGTGAAATTAACACTAGTAGAATTCTACATATATATATATATATATATAGAAATATATCTGACTAGAAGAAGAATTTTGTTTTCCGCATTATAACACGTCTATCAATCAAAGCTATCATGCGAGCACCAAACAAAAAGTTATCATTGTAAAAGAAATAAGCTTGTACCAACCCAAAAAGGAAAAGAAAAAGCTACCAGCAGTTGCTATTATATGTTGTCTAACCTAACCAACCCACCTATATGAACATGAAAGAAATCAATAAATACTAGTATATGACATTAGCAAAATAATGGTAACGTCGTTAATTATATAAATTTTGAGTTTAACTTTTATATACGGTTTATAAAAAAGTTTACAGAGTATCATTTCTACTATAATAAATAATAAGTTTTTATAACGAAGCTTTCACCTCATTAAATAAAAATAAAGTATTATGTTCTCTCGGTTATATTAAAAATCGAGGAAATATATGATTTTTTAAAATAAAACATGGCGCGGCTTGACATTATTCCTCAATTTTATTTTGGGTGAGATGAAAGCTTTATCATAAAATATATTATTTGTAGTAGTGAATGACAATTTCAACCATCCAGTTTTTATGACATCATTCGTTATCCTATTTGTGACATCGAGATAAAATCTCCTTCTTATCCGAAATAACATGTGTTTTTTACAGTAGTGTTTGAATACAGTATAAGATAAATTGTTAAAATAATGAAAATTTATGAAATATTTGTCTAAATTATATTTATTGATTTTGAAATAACACTCAAAATTTTAAAAAAATAAATTATATTTCTCTCATACTCCGTAAAATGTGAATGTCGAATTGATTATTATTTAAAATTTGTCCGTTAGTTTCCATGTTTTCTCTTTTTTTATTAATAATTTTTACTATTTTGCAAATATGTTTTTAAAATATTTTATAATTTCTTACGAGATTCACTTTAAAATAATCACTTAAATTTAAAACTATTTTAAATAATTTTAATATATAATATATATTTATATTACGTGATATCAAAACTGATATTTTAATTATTAAAATATGAGTTTAAAAAACTTTTAATATATTTTTTAAAAGTTAAAAATCATTTCTTTTAAATAGAAAAAAGATTGAATTTTTAAAGCTAAAACAACATACAATATACAAAACATTTTTAAGGAACCCTTAACTAGTTTACAATTATTTATAAGCCTAGCATGTGATGCCATGGGATTGTGCTCGTTAATCATAATTATCCTGCAAACGAGTTCACAATAAAGGTTGGGACCACATAATGATGGTTTCAAAAATAAAGGAAGCAAGTTCAGCTGCAAGCAGCCATAATAGCACCCATTTGTTTAAAGTTCTTAGATATGATCAATTGCTAGAAATATTACTAATTTAATTTGTTCACTCATTAATATATATATATATATATATATATATATATATATATATATATATATATATATATATATATATATATATATATATATATATATATATATATATATATATATATATATATATATATATATGAGACATGATCAAATGACATTAAGATGTCAAATTTAGTAATATGATATTTCTGATAACTCTTTAATTCATATCCGTATAATAAAATTTACCGTGGGATTGAAAGCTAACATTATATAGATCACGTCCATAAAATTTAACATCAATTCGAAATATGTTAACGAAATGCATAAAAACCAATGTCTTACAAAACTTTAACAAAATTATTAATTTTGATCATTTTCTTTAACATGTCAAATGATTTCCAATTAATGTTAAACTTTATGGATAAGACCTATATGATGTTAGCTTTCAAATCAACAGTCAATTTAGTTATATGAACATATGGTAAAGAGTTATCGAAAATATTATATTATTAAGTTTGACACCTTAATATCATTTTATCATGTCCCTAATAAATCAAAGCATTACAAATACTACGTCAGCTACCCTTTAATCACCTTTAAAATTAGTGGATTAATAGGTGGATTCATAGATCAAATTGTGACCCTTATTAATAATTCGGAGTCCTGTTTTAATTTAAAAAATAAATCTGAACTATATCAATTTTTTTAAAAAAATCAATATAAAATTGTAGATTTTTAAAATAAATTATAATTTTATATCTGTTTTTAAAATAAAAATGTAAAATAGATTTTGAAAACAAATTATAATTTTACATCTATTTTAAAAAACAGACAAAAAATATAGTAAATTGGAAATTAAAAAAATTATTGGATCCTTCAAGATTTGGCCAATACGATAGCACAGGTTGCACCTGCACTGGGTTGGTCCTGTAAATTAGAGACAGTTAAAGTGTAAAAATAGTATAATTTTAGTAACATAAAATTCTCGTATTACACAAAGTTTAAAATTTATCATGATTAACTAAATATAATCTCATATTTAGGAAGTAGGGTTTTAAAAAACAGTGACGGTCGCGTTATGTTTTTTGCGATTTTGATCCATATAAATGTTGTGACAGTGATTTTAATTGTCACTGTATAAATTAACCATAATTTATTATTTAACATATAAAAAAGTGATAAGGATATTGATATCGACATCTGTTAAAACCATTTTATCACATCTGTTTTTCGGCCGCAAATTGATATTTTAACCTAGCATAGGCCAGGGATTGACTTCTACATTGAAAGAGGTGTTGGATTCAAAGATTCAAAGGTATGTTTTGAATCAAATTTAGGTTGCAGAGCGTTCAATTCCCGCATTCTACAATTATTAAAGAATCATCTGGTACAAAAAAACAAGTCATTTATTTACAAGAACAGAGCCATTGAATTTTTCTTTGCACGAAATGAGTACAGGCAAGAAAATGAATGAGTCTTCAATTCAATTGCAAAAAGTACAGTTCCAATTCAGAAAAAAACTGTACTATTCCAAACCATTATATACTTATTACTTAACCTCTCTATTTTAACGTCTTTTTGTTTTGTTTATAAAATAAACTTAATTTGAAATAATGGAGTTGATGATTTCTGATGAGAGAAAAATGTAAAGAAAATTGATAAATGAAAAAATAATTTCATAAGCATATACTTTGTCATATAAGTTTTTGAACCATTTCATTAAAAAAAAAAAAAAGTAAAAAAAAGTGAAAAAAATTACATTTTTAAAAATGAAAAAAAATTTAGAAAATATCTTGAATATATCAAAAGCTCAAATTGTAAATTCTGTTTTTGAACTACTCCACTTTGTTGTCCTTTGTTAAATGCCTTAAACGATAGCTCGGTTGAGAATGTAATTTTTTATGTCAAAATGTGTTGTGTGTCGAAATAATATAGATGTCGAAATGTCGAAGGAGATAGTCTCAACCGAATTTCAACTTAGCATTGTTTTAGTTAGTTAGAGATTGCTTAGTGAACAAGCAATCTCACCTTATAAATAAGGAGACACCCTATCATTTGTCGTAATGCAGTTTTATTGAGAAAAGTTGAATAAAATTTCAGTACGGAAGCAGAGAGAAACTCTGCAGAAATTTTCTTTTTCTCCCCATCCTAATTTCTCTTTTCTTCCCCGATTCATCTTTTCTTTTCTTCTCTCATAATAATTGTGCATCGGAATCATCTTGCGACCATGGTGTGGTTGATTTACTAGAGTGAAGAGTGAAGAACAAGAGGCCAAATCAATTAAAGAATTGATTCTTGTTCATCAAGATTGATTCGGAATCCTCCATGTTTTGGGTGTAATTCTAAAACCTGCAGGTATCTAGAGTCTTGGCTGTGTGATTCTTGGGAAGTATAGCGCGATGAATCATCCAATAAATCATCAGAATGTCATTTTTCGACGAGTCTCTCAATTTTGATGAGTCAGATTTACGAGAATTTGGGTAAGTAGATGAAGATTGTTTTTTGCTATCAAGATATTTGGGAACTTCAGAAAACACGATGGATGAACAAAAGGTTCCACATAAAGAATTGAAGGAAAAAGATTCTAAAGCCCTTTTTATAACTCATCAATGTGTTAATCCAAATAACTATAAGAAGTTGTGTGATGCTGCATCAGCGAAAAAAGCATGGGAAATTATGGAGAAGTCATTTGGAGGCGCTGAGAAGGTGAAAGAGGTGAGGTTACTAACTCACAAAAAAGAACGTATGAATTGCTTTCGGTTGAAGAAAATGAAAGCATAACTGAATTCTTCACACCGAAGCTAAGAAGAAGGATTGCAAGGCTGCGTATTGCATTCAAACAGTAGGGGCAGTTTTCTGTGTGTTGGATGGATTTGGAGCCAGCACATGAACTCCATTAGTAACTACTTCTGGGGTTTCATGAAAGTCAAACAGAGATTGCATCTCTTTTCTCCATCGAATCCAATTCTTGCAGTCAAGCATTGGAAGCGAATTCGAAATGCCATTAGTACCATTCATCTTTACAGCGATTAATTTATGTTCCCTGGAAACACGATATCTGACTTGAAGTTCTTAAGAACAATAACCGGAAGCTCAGGATACCAATTTGTTAGTGCATGAGGCACTTTTAGTAAAGAGATAATAGATAGAATAAAGGAAATAAGGATTATTTTATTGAATTGTACAAATAATGATATAGACTATGACTATATACAACTTAGATTGGGCTTTGGCTTACACAACTTGGATTATATTTGATATTATTATATTAGATTATATTTGATATTATATTAATAATATCAATCCCTATAATATCTCGACAAATCTCAATAATATCTCAACAATAAGAAGAAAAACAATAAGAGAAGAAAAGTTATAGAATACAATAGATTGGTAAAATAGAAAGTTAAATATTAAACTTAAAAAACACTTTACTTCTATCTATGTGACTCCTTCATGGCATATGCTCCTCGTTAAAAGGAAAAATAATTTGAGAACAATTAACTTAAGTAAATATTTATTCAAAACTTCTCATACCTATTTGTCGAAATTCTTTTTATCTGTCGGGTCTTATAAATGAAGCAAAATTGTGTTTCAGTGTAAGTAGATGTGAGGATTTCGTGTTTGGCAACATGTTCTCACCCTTTTATATCAAAAATGTCTACCAAAAAAACAATTTAGAATACTTTGGGGAGTCCGAATGACGTTTATATTTCTCTGTATGGAGAGGATTTCCTCATGTACTGACTACTATGCGACTTATTCACTACCACCATAGTTTCCCCATGTCTTTCTGTTTTGTATAGTTTTTCAATTCAATTTTTAGTTTGAGACATACAGTGGAAAGAGAGAAGTAGTGAGATGATAAATTGAAACGAAGTAAAGGGGGTTAAGATTGAGAAATTGTATAAAATAAATTAAAACAAATTTAACATGCATTAATCAATGGACGCGTGTGCACATTTTTACAACACAATTTAAATTTTTAAAATAACAAAACACAACCTTGCTCATTGTTTATGTAGGACAAACAAATTTGACTGCACTGAACTCAACCACCAGAAAATGCTGGAAACTTGATTGTCCTCCGCCAGAAACAGTCAGAAAATCTATCAATGATTTTTCTTTTTATTTGCATTTCTTTGATATGCAATCATTGTAGGATGTATCAGTTTTAGAGGAAAATTATTGGATCATAGATCTTGTTTGAATTAATAACTTATTTAAAATATTGGAATTGAAATAGATTATAGAGTAATTAATTGATTTTAGTAAAAAATTTATGACAGGTAGAACATTATTATTGAGAAAACAAAGTTATGCTCTTTTCAAAATTTATTATATGTAAAATCTTCTAAACATTTTAAACCTAAGTTAAAATTTTAAAATATAAAGAGTTGAAGAAGAGCTCCACAATATCAATAATTAAATTTAAAAAATTCAACAAAGGCTTTTTAGAACTTGTCTTATAAACTATATTAATTATTGCTTAAATATTTGTTCAACTTGTAAATCTAAATTCATCTTAGTTCTCATATTTATAAATAATTAAATATAATTATATCATTAATATTCAAAACATGTTAATTTATTAAGTATAAAAAATATGTTCATTTGTTAATTTTATAATTATATTTATCAAAAGTATAATTTTTTTCTTTTATATAAAAAAATTTAAATATGCATTCTACTTAAATTCGTATAACACAGTGATATATCTAGTAAAAATTAGAGAAAAATGTTACTTTTACGCTAAAAGTAACACCTACACCGTTTGACTATACAGTTTTGATTTTTAAAAATGTTTAATTATTATTTTTTATTTGTTTTGATAAAAAAAACATGAATCATGTTGTATTTGATAGGGTATAAATACATAGTGTAAAATTTTGGGTGTAAACATAGCAACCCTCTAAAAATTAAGGCTTACAAGTATTTTTATATATTTAATGCGCATAACAATCTCTTATACATCGCATGGCATGCATGACTCAAAGATCTTACTTAATATATGAAGAATGAGAAAATGTGTATTAGTTATCACATATATTAAGGCTGTCTATGCATGTAAATGATGACATTCTTTATGATACACATGACTCAAAGAATTATATTTAATTTATGAGAATTGTGAGAAATCAATCCCGTGTGATTTATCAATTATTTTAAATTGATATTAAAATTTAAGTTTATAATGTATTAACTATATATTTATCTATCTAAGATTTTTTTTGGATAAAATCGTAATAAATATCTTCCTTCTTAATTAGAGAATTTAGGTTGGTACTCATTCTTGAGCACCTTAGTTGTTAAAGTTTCACCAACGCACACAGATAAAGAAATTATGATAATTTAATATTAGAAAGATTCTAAGTCCTATTAAAAATAAATATTTAAAACAATTTATATAGAGTGACAATCACCATTTAACTAATCAATTTTGTAAGAATGAGTTAAGTCGAAACTCTAATATAATATTAGAGTCTATCGATCGCATCATATATTACCTATCTAGTGTTTGTATCCAAACACCAAATCTAAAAAAAATGTTAGACATAAGAAGGTGTATTAAAAAGATTCGAAATCTTATATTAATTAAAGATAAAACCTTGGAATACTTTATATAAAGTGACACCTCTCACCAAATATAATAAATTACTTTTATAAAGATGAATTAAGCCGAAATTCTAATATTTAATGATATGGGTGTACCATATTTTAATTGACCCATAACAACAAAAATTTGAGAGTTTATTTCCTAAAATAAAAGTTTGGATATCTTAACTTCTCATAAATATATATAATTATATATTTGATAAAGTAAAAATAATGACATAAGTGTCAACTCTACAAAACTTTCTACTTTAATAAATTTCTAAGTATACTTATAATAATAACAATAATTATAATACAATAAAATTTAAATGTTTAAAATTTTAAATTTAGACATTAATGTCTAGTACGAGATAAATAGAAGTAGCATCAAAATAAACATAACTTACATAAGTACAGTTTGACCACTATTTTGTGGATGGTAGGTCGTGGCAATTTTGTGTTTGACTGAATATCTATTCATTACATTCTCAAACAATTTATTATAGAAACGAGTCTCCTCGTCACTAATGATAGCCATAGGTGCCTTAAATCTAGTGAAAATGTTTTTGATAAAAATTTGGTCACTATCTTAGCATTATTAATTAGGGTTTCCACTGACTTTATTCACTTGGACACATAATCAATAGTCACAATTATATATTTATAGATTGTCAAAAGATAGAGGGAATAGTCCCATGAATTCTTTGCCCCACACATCGAACAATTCAATTTTCAAAATATTTGTAAGGGGTGTTGTTGCTTGAAAATATGTGGTGTCACATGCAAGTATACATGTATTTTAAAGTAGCAAATGATATAATAGTAAGGATGTCGAACCCACAAGGAGTGAAAAATAACTTTGATTTGTAAAACAATATTTTGTAAATGAGCACAAGCAAGAGTAAAAATAATTGATGGTTGTCACAAGTTCAATTTTTCAAAGCAAACAATGATAGAAATACTTTGGCAAGAGTAAATGAAATCAATAATGAGAATATGTTGGACAATGATGTGTTAATATAACTGGTCTATTGTGTGTACATGATGTGTTATGTCATGCCCAAAGAGGTCTGAATGTGATCTTATGGCGTATCTCTACATCATCATAAACATATATAAAAAGCAAGAGGGCAAATCTCTAAGTCTCACTTATAACTTTAATGTGTGTCTGGTTTTATTCGGAATATTCTCTATGATTGTAACTCTTTATATCTAAAGTAGCTAATCTATTTAATATCTATATCCTACTATTTACAATCACTTTTATCATGAAATACACTTGTTGTGGAATCTCTTACAACAACAAGCTTGTATCTTTTCCTAAGTTAATCATTCAAAGAAGTAGATTTATGACAGATTAATGCATGATAAAATAAAGCACTAACAACACATCTTTTAACACAAACAACTATTTTATATTAACTTCGCATTGCTCAACATAAAGGAGTTTATCTCAAGATGAGCTTAGTACATACATCAATACTGAATCTTAAGCTAAAAATTCTTAAACACATAAGGAAAAAGAAATGAAAATCTAAGAATAACTTCTTCGTCTTCATGCAATATTCAACCAGACGACCTTCCATTCGGCAGTTAAGAATTTTCCAGTCGCACAATAAAAGCAGACTTTTGATCTGAACTGTCTTGAAACAGCAGAAACTCTTTAATATTTTCTTTTGATTTTTTTGAATGACGGGATAAACATCCACCATAACTTGTACCAAAAATAAGAGAGCAAATTTTTGGGTGCAACACTATGTATTTTATTTGTGTTATAGTGATGTTTAGATGAGATTTTGAGAGGATTTGAGTGGGAACCCGAGAGCTGCTCAGAGGAAAAACGCAGGATTTTTGTAAAATTTCAAAAATTCATAACTTAGTTTCGGGTGTCTAATTTGACTTATTGTTCAAACTTGGAGAAACCTAATACAATGTACTGTCTTGTAAAAAAGGTTTCATATTCTAGAAATAAATCTATTTGGTGTGTAATGAGGTTTTGTGGTGTCAGTGCATGATGCTAGTATTTGCATTTTCTTTGAAACTGTAACAATTCATAGCTTTTGAACCGTAACAGCATTTGAGTCCTCGTTCGAAGTGTTAGGAAGATAATGCCATATTCTTTTCAATAAAAATGGTTTTGTTGGCAATAAATGATTTAATAATAATTTGATTAGGTAAATGACTTATAATTGTGTTGTTTGGTTTGAGAATGGGTGTTGGATGTGAATAACATTATTTGGCTTTGTATGCTATATTTTATTTGTGATGTGTTGAGATGGTTAATGCTATGTGAATGCATTGTTGGTGATGATAACATGATACATGTATGTTTGTGCAAATGGTGGGATAATTCATATGTGATGGATTATTGTGATATGCTTGTATGGTTAAGATTGAAATGATAATATTAATTGCATATGCTTGTTGAACTATGGTGGGGATCTGGAATGGTGAACTAGATGTTCATATTCGTGGCTCGGATCCTAGCGGGAATCTAGAGTGAAGTGAACCTGGTATTCACGATTGGTACCACGTGCACATTGCGTTGAGTTGCATTTGAGTCACGTGAGTCAATGTGAAGGTTATGTTTTGATATGAAATAGGTGATAATTGATTTAATTGTTACATTGTGTTATTGTGGTTGATTATCTTTGGTATCTTGAATTGTGGAGCAATGTTGCATATGTGAATATATGAAATGTATTGGAAAATGTTAGAATACATGAATATGTGAAGTGTGATTAATTCGGTTGGTGAATGTTTGTTATGCATTACTTATTATTATATATTTTCATGGTGATATGAATTCTCACCCTTCTGTTGGAATGATGTTTTATACGACATCACTTAGGTGCTCAAGATAGCGGTGCTTCTCGCGAGGATTAGTCGGAGGAGTTAGCTTTTGCTTAGCTTTATCTTAGGTAGTGAGTCATGCTCTGGTCATGTAACACAGGGGTTATTTGAACTCATGTTGTTATTTTGAGAGATGCTTGTGATACTCTCTTTTATTTGGTATTGTATTTTGAGATTATATGATGATGTTGCTTTAGTGCCTAAGCCTTGATACATGGTTCATTTTATGAGATGAAATGATTGTTATCAATTGAGAAAAGTATTATTCCGTTGTGATATGCGTATGAAACATGAATTATAAATAAGTGTTATGATTATGACCAGGTGTATGTTTTGTTGTTTTTAAAAATAAATGTGACGTCCTTTGAGATATGTATGCTAAATTTACTCTGATCTTGCTACATAATTATAGTATTTCCTTGGGGTTAGAATGGGGGTGTTACGGGAGACGGTTTGCTTGTGCGAGCTCCTTTCATGGAACTTTTTTGAGATTTAGGAGTCGGTGAGTGGTGAAAAAGTTTATCAACATGCTCACAATAAGAAGGAGACCGTGTTGTCGAGTTATCATTCGGTGTAGGCTTCATTTTCTTCGGAGCACCATTTGTCTTTATCGACTGAGAAGGTGGTTTCATGTCTGTGTTTCGGAATATCCTATCTTCCTCAATTGTAGTTTGATATGGAGTTTCATGTTGTCACCAGCCTTCGAAAATCTATCTTGTATCATTTCCAATTCGATAGAAATAGAGATATTCGGTTTACCTCTTTCCATGCAACCATCATCATCAAAACTAAGTCTTTTCCAATTAGGGCTAACTTCGTCCATTTTTATTGGCTCACCTAGTTTCATCTTATTGGAAATAACACAAGCACACGGGAGACCATATGTTTTAGGAATAGTGCAGCCACACTTTGCGCTATCAGAACCTACAGTTTCACCTCATTTGGCCTCGTGAAAAATATAGTTCAACCTAGACCAAAACATATTACCGATCAATTAAGAATAAATAATGTTGTCCTTAAATTGATGTTCTAACACCGTTATGCTCTAACCAAATGTGGTTTGTATCACATTATGTTCGTTTTTAATCATGAGATTTACGGAGTCCCAATCTCGACACAAGTCCCCCCTCCTATTACCTAACTAATTTTTCAAACTAGCATGGGCCGACTCAACTCTGTTGGTGGTTGTATTCCCAAGGTGTCGAACATTATCAATCCATGCATAAACAATCTTCTCCTTCACCTGATCAAGAATGGTGCTTTCAACATATTTCAATAAAGCAGGATACTTTTTACACACTTTCCAAAATTGAATAACGGAATCGACATATAAATCTTTTGTGGAAGAATTTAGTATACAATTCCATGCATCCATTATTTGTTCAACAACCACACTAGGCTTCACCAATTTTCCACCTTCGAACTCTAGTTGTTTTTTCTCTACCGCGGGTTTAACCCGACTTCTCACATTCGTTGATATGTGATATCGACAAAATAATGCATTAGAAAAAGGAAATACCTTTGCCGCCGTATTCATCAGTGGGGTATTGCGGTCCGTAACAATCGCCTTAGGCATATCGACTTTTTCCTTCAAAAGTGACCGACACACCTCTAATTCCCATGTAAAATTATCCTCTTTTTCACACTTCAGAAAAGCAAAACCAACGGCATATGTCTTATCGGTAGATGTAACACCAACCAACTCAAATAATGGAAGTCTATACTTGTTGGTCTTGTAGGTAGAATCAAGAATGAGCAATGTCGATAACGTGTTGAACAACTTTATCGAATCCAAATGAGTCCAAAAAATATCTCAGACTGTAACTCCATCGTTGCAAGTTCTGTACCGAGACACGTAATTGTTATCATCCAACAATTTCAATAGTTGTTGCATCTCAATTCTATCTCTCCTAATCGCCTTGTTAGTGTGGTACCAGATATTATACACTTGCCTTATATTTGATACATTGTCGGGTTCCTTCTGTTTCAATGTGGCAAGTGTATTTTTCGATTGTACAAGATTTAAGGTCATGTCACTAATACATGTTTTCTCTTCCGCTTTGAGCCGATATACACTAGGATGACCTTGTAACACTGAGCACAATTCATGGTTATGTAAACCACAAATAACACGAAATTTCTAATTCTTGGTAGCCAACATCTAACCATGAATTTTAAAAGGACATTCACATTTTCTACTACCTGTGTCGTCTCTTTTAAACTTCTCTAGAGGAGTCTTGTATTTCTCGCTTTTTTCGCACCATATTGTTACAAAAGCGTTTCTTTTTTCCAAACCATTATCTGATCTTCTTATTACCACACCAAAACCAAGTCTAGTTGCAGTCCTACGAATCCATGTGAGCATGCCATCACGATCATCAAACTCTTGCTTGTTATTAAAGTCACCATCGATATTTACCGACTTTACGACAACCCCTTGAACATTCGGAGAAACATCGTTTGTAGAAACTAATTCTTTTGAGATATTATCGGGATGCACTATGACTATTTGTAAACAATAACAAATAATTACAAAACTGCTGTAAAAAATAGCACAGACATGTTCCGGAGATGTACCTACGGAATGTGTTCATCTTTAACACGTTCTGAAGTTGTACCTACATAAGCAAAATTACTTTCTTTTTTACAAAAACTTCATGACTAATGTGAGCAATGTAATGGACAAAGAATATTTACCTGAAATTCAGTCTTCTCTTGCTCTCTTTAATTTGTTGCACCAAAAAGTTGAAGTTTTGGAGTGAAAAATGATATTGATGATGTAGGTGTTTTTAGATTGGTGAAGGTGAGTGTTGAAGAAGAAAAACAACAATGGGGAGTGATCATGTTGGTTCAAAGTATCTCAGAAAGTTCTCAAGTTATATCTACGGAATCTTCTGGCTCTAAGACGTTCCGTATATGTAGCTGCAAAAAATCCCAAGAACTGAATTGTTATGAAGTTTTTCCCAATGTTATTCAGTTTAAAATACTTCCGTAGATTTAGTTCCGGAAAAAACCTAATTTTGGCAACAAAAAAAGGTTCTTTCTGATATGTATCTCTGAAATCAGGGGGCATAAATGGAATTGCGCTATATGCCTAAGAGTATCAAGGGGTGAATTAAGAAATTGTCTTTTTTACTACACACACTCACAAAGTCCATTAACCTCCTTGCTTTTTTTATTACTGTTTACATTTAATTGATTAATTAAATATTATTTTAATTAGTTGATTTTATTAATTAAAATTGATTAGTTTTGCTAATTAATTTTTATTAGCATAATTATTTGATTTTAACATTTTTTAATTAATTGATTAAATGATTAATTTACTTGTTTATTTGTTTAAAAGGCATGTAGATCCATCTACGGAAGCATCCAATGTATTTGAAAACTAACATGCTTCCGTAGGTCCATCTATGGAAGCACCCAATGTTTTTGAAATAACATGCTTTCGTAGGTGCATCTACGGAAAGAGTATTTTTTTTAGTTTCTTGTTATTTATATTTCATTGTTCATGTATGGTTACCTATGCAGACATTATGACTCAGGGGCCAGATAGAGATATACATGGGAGGACTGCGCAGCACGCATCTGTGCGTCACGAACGGGCGCTATATCTCAGGTGACTGATGGAGCTGCTGTTCCACCTGATACACCCGCTCCAGCCGAGACTTCTACATCTGTTCCAGTTGAGGGATGCTTGTGGAAGGCAAGGATAGTTGCGGGCAACTGTACTCTATTGGTGGTAACAATCTTATACTCTTCTACTTTTTTTATATTTTTTGATAGTACTTTAAAATAACCGTGTTTTCAGGGTTGGATACTACAGTACTTCCCAGACATTATTGTCTGGGGAGAGGTAGAGGAGTACACAGAGGTCATGTCGTGTGCCAGTGCTTTCACCCCCCTTAGAGGGAACCAGGTGCCGGATTTCTACAGGCGCGGTCTTAACCACATGGCTGCGGAGGACATCAGGTACTTGTTTACGGTGTTTTCCGGTAAACAACCGCTAGTCCTCCAAACTATGAATATACTTTGGTTACTCGCAGGATCGACTAGATTGATCCTAGGACATGTGTCGAAAAGTTATCTTTTATGATGATTCGATTCATACTTTATGAGTTTTAGTTTTCTTTAATGAGATGATCCTAATCTATGAATGACTATAAAGTAAAACTAGACCTAATGCGACGAAATAAATTGCAAAGAGTAAATTGAAATTGGTTAGACAATAAACATACATGACTTCGACAGAAATGTAAAGGAATTTAAACTGTAAATGTAAAAGATTCGACAAGAAAATAAAGGAATGTTAAAATACTTCATTCTTGTAAAGGAAAGACAAATATATAAAAGGTAACGGTGTTACACGTACATTTCTCAGCAAAAACTCTTTCTCTAATGCTTGATACTTGAGTGATTTGTACAAAATGAACACACTTGGATCCTACCACTAAGACCCTTATTTATACTAATTCGACCCTAACAGTCCTACTCTAACGAAATGCCATGTTGCTCGCTTGCATTCGCTTCGAATTCCTGAGGCTCCACATCTCCTCCTTGATTCAAACGAAACTTTTTGAATTTCAAATCTTCTCGCTCGAACCCTCTTCGACTCGTAGAAATGTGTCCTTTATGAGAATATATCAAAATACCCTAAGTTTCTTCGACCTTTAGGTTTCGAAGGCCATCTATTCCAATCCAGCTTCGATTTAGGAATCTTCATGATTTATAACAATCTCAAAAATAGCCATTCAAAGCCATTCTTCCTCCGAGACCTATATCTTCGAAGAATATAATTATTATTCGAAATCTTCAACTAACAAATTACCCCCAATAAATAGATATTAGGAGTAAGGCTAACAACTGTTGGACCGTCAGATGGATAAATCAGCTGCCGACGCGTGTCTCATTAACTCAATTAACCAAATAAAATAGAAAATTGAAGGTTTTCTACTAAACCTTTAAATAAAGGATTTCAGTGTTTGCAACACCTTCTTTTCTACTCATAATCGTTTCCTCTGTTAGCATCTTCAAACGCAGAAACAAAACCCTTTTTCATCATCTCTTTATCTTTTGAAGAAATTCATTCATGGCTTCCTCCACTGATCAAAACCAAACGATGCAAACCGTGAACGCTTCTTAACCTGTTCATCAACTTCAACGTCCTTCACAATTGGGAAATCAACAATACATCCCAGAACCAAATATGGAGGAAACTCGCGCTATTTACGCTTCTCAGGTAATTATCCCTTTCACGATTTTTGGAAAAACTCATGCTTTAATGGGTCCTTTACCTAGTTGTAATACTCACCTTCAAAATAAATTTTGTCCTGCTTACTATAAGACTAGGCCTTTAGTTAGTAGAAATAAGATAGATGATGAGGGTAAACCACTCCTTGCTGAAAACACTGCCGCTGAAGGTTCTTCGACTAAAGCTTCTATAGTCCAAGAAACAATTAGGTTAGAATACATGACCAATATCCTTAGGGTCTTTAGGGAAATTCCCTTAGCAAAAGATTCTGATCTATATTGCGCTTGGTTGGCTAAAGTTGAAGCCAAAAAAGCCTCATTTTGTAAAGAATTAGGGATTTACGATTTGATCCAGTTATCGAAATCTGGTTTAGAGTATAACCAAACCATGTTGGTAGCATCCATGTATTTCTGGGATGCTTCTTACAATACCTTCCATCTCCCATGTGGGATGGTTACCCCAACTCTCTTCGATATAGCTGCTATCACAAGGCTTCGACCAACGGGGGAAGATTTCGACCCCAAATATATGGATATTGATACCATAAAGTTTGGTGAGATTAAAGCCACCTACACTGTGTTTACTATAAAACACCATGATAAAACAAACGATGAAGTCTCAGACGAAGATCATATTGCGTTCTTAGCGCTCTGACTCTCGAGATGTGTCTACTGTTCAAGGTCTCTTCAAGTAGCTAAGAGATATCTCTGTATGGCCAATCAACTTAATGCCAGGAAGAAATTGAATTTGAGCCAACTGATTCTTGGGTACCTCTACGAAAGTCTTGGCGAATCTGTAGATTTCTTGAAAACATACAAAACTGGGACTTCTTTACTTTTCGCGGGGCCTTTTTGGTTATTGCAATTGTGGCTTAATGCTACCTTCGAAGCTTTTCTCCCAAAGAAAGGTATAGTTGACAAAGAAAACGCAACTATTCAGAACCGAACAGTCGAAGGAACAAGACTTGCTTACCTAACTCCCCCAGAAGAAGGAGGTCAACTGCCTGAGGCATTTCAAGCATATATCATGATGTTTGCTAAGCGCTACAATTTTAGTCCCTCGATGGCTCCATTTGTAAAAAGGGAAGTAGGTCCTAAATGGTTCACACGAAAGTTTCCTGCTCCCTCCCTGGATCAACAGGTTGAATCGATGACTATTTGGGAACCTTTCTTAACTACTAAGATGTTATATCATCGATTGCGGATTACAAAGAGCCATTATTGCCTCCTCAACTATCAACCTAATCTAGTGTGGAGACAATTCGGGCTTGTCCATCTTAAACCCAAATGTATGTATGACAAGAAGAGCCATATGTGTCTACATACCATGCATTCGACAGAGGAAAACTTTGCACCCAACATCACCAGATATGTTGGCATTACAACCTTGACTCCTATCTCTTTCGAACCCACATTCTATTCCACTATAGAGTTTCATCAGTGGTGGGCAGAATATTATGACAATCAGATCTTCGACGTTGTTGGTCTTTCACACGAACTGACTGAGGCTTTTGCTGCCGTACAGGAACGCTTTCAGAAAGGTACTACGACGCACATTAAAGAAATCAAGGCTTTCCAAAAATTCTTTGAAACTATCTATAGGCCTAATGATCTTAGTCGGACCGTTCATGAAGCAGCGATTACTTTACGCGAGAAGTTTTCTAACAAACTCGATAAGTTGAAACTTCCCACATATGTTCATCCTGAACAACGTTATGAAGTGGCTTTCAAACTATATCCTCCCAAATTTCCTCCACTACCCAGCGCTGACTTTGGTGTGGCTCTAAGCCCTCCTTTCCCATACTGGTTTGTGTGTGGGAATGTCCCCAAAATTCTTTGTGAATAATCTAAAAAACGTGTTGAACGAGTTGTTCCGAATAAGCATACCTTGGATAATTTCAAAGGACATCTTCACATAAGTCTCGAACACGTTAGTGTTCTGACTCCAATACCTGAAGGTTTGGAACTGGATAACCTTTCGATTGGCATTTCTTCATTTTGTCTTTAAACTAACTTGTCTTGTTTTGATTATAGCTCTTGGCCGAAGAAAAGTTATCAAAGATCCTGCTACTAACACTCGTAAAGCTGCTGCAGCTTCGAAAGGCAAGAAAGCAAGTGGAAACGATTCCACCAATACAAGTAAAAAACCTGTGGTAAGTACTTTGACCTCTGGTTTATGTTTTGCTCTAATGTCATTAATATTTCTGACATAAATATTTCCAGAATACAGAACCTCACACGACTCCCAAACGGAAAGCTTCGACTGCAAGCGTCACCATTGCTTCAGATGACGAAGATGGGTCTCCTCCTCACACCAAACTGACGATGAAGAAAAGACAAAAGATCATCGTCTCCTCAGTTAAAGGAAAAGGATCTGGGACTTCGAAGCCTACGTCTTCGAGTGACAAAATCTCTTCTGACGAACAGCCTCAAAAGATAGCTAGAACCATACCTGTCGGCGAGAGTCACAATTTGAGCCCAGATAATATTCTGGCAAAGGTAAGGAACCTGGTCTTTTATCACCTTACTGTAGGTTCCATCCTAACCTTTAATTTGAGTTAAACCCTTCTAAATTTGTAGGATGATGTGGGTACTGCCACCTCTGATCTCAAGACATCAAATTCTTCTGCTGATATTGAAAATCTTCAAGGTACATTCTTATGTCCCTTTTATTTACTAATATTTTCCTTTCGATAAATCTCGATTTGATGTAAAATAACTCTTGTGGCAGCTATTCAACAACGAAATTCACCAGCTCTTTCTCCGGTTATCAAAGATGATGAACCTTCCACAAACGTTCCTTCCATTGAACACACTGAAGGTACTCGCTTGAATGATTCATCTCCAATCATTGATCAAAATATTGAGATGGAGGACAACCCCCAGCTATCTAATACTGATGAAGGAATCGAATAGTCTATAAGGAGTGAGGAAACTAACCCTGAGAATGAAACTAGGGACGAAGCTTCCAACCAACTTTAACTAGAAAAAACAGAGAATTAACCCTTTGGGAAGATCATTGTTCACGAGATTGTTTTGACCAATACCCCTCCAACATTCTTTTCAGCTGAATAAGAGCGTCTCAAAACTACCAATCCTGTGGGCTTCCTCAAAGCCATGATGAATGCAAAGGGTGGTTCGCCTATTAAAGATGGAGCCTCTTCGACCACTTCTGTGGACAATAATGCAGAACCTAATAGCCAAAGTCTCCTTTACAAAATAAAGGAAAAGTTCTTCGATATCGACCTGGTCGAAGTATTGGGAAAAGATGCTACCACCTGTTTTGGGCTAAAGACCCTTCTAAAGAAAATGGATCTACTCCATGTTTCTGAGGGGGTTTCGCATGTGATTGTCTCACAGGGTTTCTTACTTGACCAACTTCAATCAGATAATCTTCGAAAACAAGAGGTCAGTCAGAGGTTAAGTATGAAAGTAGCTACCCAAACCTCTTCATGGA